>NW_016690426.1:706481-745852 GCF_001604755.1 Lepidothrix coronata
GCGGGGTTTTGCCTTCTTTTTTTTTTTTTTTTCCCTTTTTTTTTTTTTTTTTTTACCCTTTTACTTTTTCTGTCTTTAGCAATAAATTTAAAATCCAATCAGGGAATAACTTAACACTCTTGGGTTTGTCTTTTGCAAAGATGGGAGAGCAGCAAACATTCCTGAGCAGAACTCCCTGGGGTAACAGCCAGAGCTCAGGTAACTGAGCCCATAGGGCAGTTCCCAGTCCCAGTGCCAAGGATTTGTGTTGTTCCACAGATGTTAACGAGTGCCAAGAGTCCAACTCCTGCCATCAGCGTTGCTTCAACACCATAGGAAGTTTCCACTGTGGCTGTGACCCAGGATTTCAGCTGAAGGGCAGAAAATGCGTGGGTAGGGATGAAGTGCTGAGTGTCCATTCCCTTTCTCCAGCAGAGTTCAACATTTATTTGTCACTCTGTTTGTTTACGAAAGAAAGTCCTGCTGTGATGATACACTTGGTCTGTACTTCTGAATCTGTAAAACACTCCTAAAAACCAGAGGAAGCAGGAATAGGGCTGACTGATGCATGAGCATGAAATGATTCAAAGGCATGGTCAGGTGTAATTTCATTATATAGAGGCCAAGCTTTGTTTATTTTGTTTCCTTTTTGTTCGAATAAGATGTTAATGAGTGCAGGCAGAACGTGTGCAGGCCTGATCAGCTCTGCAAGAACACCCGTGGTGGCTACAAGTGCATCGACCTGTGTCCCAGTGGAATGACCAAAGCAGAGAATGGGACCTGCATTGGTGAGTAGCAGCACTGATTCACTCCATGGTGATGAGAAACACAGGGACAGTGGTGATTTTTAAATAATCTTGAAGCTTGTCCATCTCCTGTTATTAACATTTGCACATATTAAGGCACCAACTTTTTTTCAAGTTTAACTTAACATCCGTATTTAACTTTTGTGAATTAGTATTAAAAGAAGAGATGTGTCCTTGCCACCTCTGGTTACCCATTGTTTCTTAAGAGTTTGGCTCAGAAGCTCTGAATTAAGATCCCAGGTCCTTGCTGCTTATCCACTGCCTGGTGGATGAGGGGAAGGCTGTGGATGTGTCTGTCTGGATTTCAGCAAAGCCTTGGACACCATCTCCCACAGCATCCTCCTAGAAAAGCCTTGGACAGGGGCACTCTGTGCTGGGTTAGGAACTGGCTGATGGCCAGGCCCAGAGAGTGGTGGGAACAGAGCTGCATCCAGCTGGGATCTGGTCACCAGTGGTGTCCCCAGGGATCAGAGTTGGGCCCAGTCCTGTTTAATATCTTTATTGATGATCTGGATGAGGGGATTGAGTCCATCATCAGCACGTTTGCAGATGACACCAAGCTGGGGTGTGTTGATGTGCTGGAAGGCAGGAGGGCTCTGCAGAGGGACCTGGACAGGCTGGATCCATGGGCTGATTCCAACGGGATGAGGTTCAACCAGGCCAAGGGCCGGGTCCTGCACTTTGGCCACAACAACCCCTGGCAGCTCCAGGCTGGGCCAGAGTGGCTGGAGAGCAGCCAGGCAGGAAGGGAGCTGGGAGTGGGGATGGACAGGGAGCTGAACAGGAGCCAGAGTGTGCCCAGGTGGCCAAGAGGGCCAATGGATCCTGGCCTGGCTCAGGAACAGTGTGGCAGCAGGAGCAGGGCAGGGATTCTGCCCCTGGACTCAGCGCTGGTGAGGCCACCCCTGGAGTGCTGTGTCCAGCTCTGGGCCCCTCAGCTCAGGAAGGACATGGAGGGGCTGGAGCAGGTCCAGAGGAGAGCAGTGAGGCTGGGAAGGGACTGGAGCACAAGTGCTGTGAGGAGAGGCTGAGGGAGCTGGGGGGGCTCAGCCTGGAGAAGAGGAGGCTCAGGGGAGACCTTCTCACTCTCTGCAACTCCCTGGCAGGAGGGAGGAGCTGGGGGGGGTTGGGCTCTGCTCCCAGGCAGTGATCAGTAAGACAAGAGGGCACGGTCTTAAACTGTGCCAGGGGAGGTTTAGGTTGGAGATTAGCAAGAAATTCTTTGCAGAGGGGGTAATCAGGCATTGGAATGGGCTGCCCAGGGAAGTGGTGGATTCTCCGTCTCTGGAGGTTTTTAAGAAGAGACTGATGTGGCATCAGTGCCATGGGCTGGGAACTGCAGTGGTAGCAGATCAAGGGCTGGCCTTGATGATCTCACAGTTTTCCTCCAACCCGGCTGATTCTATGATTCTATAATTCTGTCTTCAGGCTTTTTAACAAGCTGATGTTATAGATGCTACCAAAGCTTTTACTCTCGTGGGATCATGGAATGGTTTGGGTTGGAAGGGGCCCACCTGCCATGGGCAGGGACACCTTCCACCAGCCCAGGTTGCTCCAAGCCCCATCCAACCTGGCCTTGGACACTTCCAGGGATCCAGGGGCAGCCACAGCTTCTCTGGGCAACCTGTGCCAGGGCCTCACCACCCTCACAGGGAAGGATTTCTTCCTCATAACTAACTTAATCTCTCCTCCTTTAGTTTAAAACTGTTCTGCCCATGTAAAAGTTGCTCTCCCTGTTTTTTTGTAAGCGCTAAAGTACTGAAAGGCCACAGTGAGGTCTCCCTGGAGCCTTCTCCAGGCTGAGCAATCCCAGATATGATATCACAGGAAGATGGATTCTCTCTCTTTGTAGAATAGCTCATCACATTGGAAATATCAATGAAAAGTTTTGAAAATTTATGGAAAAAGTGTCTGTAAATGCCAAACAGTTGAAAATTTCTCTCTATACCTGCCCCAAACCTGCTTTCAGCTTCTGAGACCCAGGCTGTGCTTGGTACCACATGACAGACAGTAATGCCTGACTCGGGCACCAGGGAAGAAGAAGAGTGTCCTTTCAGAGGGGCAGATGCACACAGGCTCCTCTGCCTGCCTTCCCCAGCCCCTGGTGACTGTTGCTTTGCTGTTCCTGCAGATGTGGACGAGTGCCGTGCCGGGACGCACCAGTGCCGCGCGCCCCAGCTGTGCGAGAACACGCGGGGCAGTTACCGCTGCCTGTGCCCACGGGGCTTCCGGGCACAGGGCTCGGGCAGGCCCTGTGTGGGTAAGCTGCAACCACCCTCCTGTCACCCCCTGCTGCTGCTGCCTGGGCTGGCTGCTCTGGCACACGGCACTGCTGTGCCTGGTGAACGCTGTGCTCTAGAGAGGAGTTTGCTCTGGAGTCCCAAATTGCCCATCCAAAACAAAGCATCCCCTTCAAAGCAGTCAAAGCTAAATGGTTCCAAACGGAGACTGGTTTGGGGCCATGCTTTGAAAGCAAAGTGTAAAAGGGTCTCAGGGCACTGGTGGATGGATGTGGTGAGTGACCCTTCCACAGGAGGCTTCGTTTATAAAAACCAGGTGAGATTTGTTGCTGTGCCTGGCTGTCCCCTGGCCTGCACTGGTTCACACGTGAAGGCAGTCACACAGGGAATCACGTGGATTCCCCTACGGAGAGCACCCCAAGGAGAGTGTTGTGAGAGGCAGGATAGACCCAGAACTCACCTCTGCTCAGGGACATCCCAAACACCCCTCCCCACACAGCACTGCCCAGGGGGTTCCCCGCACGGTAGAGCAGAGGGAGCTGAACGCGTTCATCCTGGTGTGGGTGGCTCAGAGCAGGGCAGGAGCGTTCCTGTCCGTCCCAGGAATGCTGAGCACACAGTCACTGCCCTGTGCCAGCTGTGCAGAACTGTCTGGCACGAGGCCCTGCAGAGCTTTCTCCCACACACGGGTGGAGCAGCTCGGGAGGCTCTCGCAGCTCTGACGGGGAGAGCAAGAGTTTAGTATGTGCTGTCAGTTCACAGAACACTTCCTGGCATTTAACAGACCTCAGGAAGGCACTGGAATCATTTAGCATCACCTTTTTTGCATTTATGTAGAATATTTAAAACAAAATAGCTGATCCACCCTGCTAACGATTCCTGAATGTCAGTATTTGACATTTAGTGAGGTTGGTTGTGGTTGCTCTCATGTATCAGAGCAGAGAATTATTCCTCCCTCATGACTTCTTCAAGATTAGCTTTCCTAAGTGATAAATAGCTATTTTCTTATTTTATTTTTCTTTAACAACCTAAGATTTTGAACTACCAAAACCCAGGAATGTTTGGGTGGGTTTTTTTTAAAGAGATTAAATTACAGTAAGAAAGTGTTTGGCTGTAGACCAAGATGTTACTTCCACCATCTGCATCTCTACTGAAATAAAATCAATCCCAGACTTCTTAACATATATTAAAACCATGTAAACTTCTGGCAGGAATAAGCTAGATGAAGTCTAGGACTGTGGGTTTCCACAAAGCACCAGCAACTGCTCTAAAGCTGCCTTCTGACCAAGGACCACTGAAAGCTCCCTCTTAAAAGTATGACTTGAATTTTTATCCTTTCAATTTTTATCTGCTTAAAAACATATTTAAAATATAGGTTCATCCAAAACATTAGTTCATATGTTAATAAAATCCACTGAATTACAGCATTTCTGTGGAATCTCAACATACCAGGTCACAGGTGGAAAGGCATCACAAAAAGCTGCTGTAAAGCATGTTTGTATATAACACATGCAAGGCTGTCTAGAATATAAAATCAAATATTGTTCTTCAGATTTAAGAAAGCCTGAAAACATAGCTATTTTAATTTCAAAGTAATTTTACCTTGTTCTTGTAAATATGAGGATTGCCACCCCTCAGCGAGCTCTTCTCACAGGGACAGCCATGGGGTAAACACAGGTGACTCTCTGGGGTCTTGTATTGCACAGGCTGCTCCTGCAAAAGAAACTGCTCCAATTTTCACCTGTTTTCTTTCATTCTATGATAATCTTCTATTGCTCATTCACAACTTGTTCCAGGGACACTGGTTGTCGTAAAGAGTTATTGTTAGTTTCTTTTATGCATGTACAGAATGTAAAACTCAGCACTTAAGTGCTAAGGAAATTATAAGTTTTAGGGTGAAAACCAATGGAATTAATACATTTAAAATTCAGATTAGTTGTTGCCATACAAAAAGTGAAGTTCTCTTGTTTGCAAAACCTGACAATCCTACCCTGAGGATTTTCACGAATGTATTATAAAGCTTCAGTTGTTTGTTTGCCAGATAACAGCTGGAAAATACTGTAATACTCTGCAGTAATTACTCCTGGATTTCCCACTCTTAAAACATTTAATTATTAATACCCCCCTAAATTCTTTAAAACCTTAAGTATATCAGATATTAAACACTTCATAAAAATGCAGTGTAATGTTCTACTATGTTTCTGACAGTATTGCTTTTTAAAAACCGTTATCATGCAGTTGTGGCTTGCAGTGTTACAAACTCAAAAATCCTCTGTTCAGAGGGAAGTGTAACAACATTGGCTTAATGGCATTTTTACAGTAATAGTTGAAAGAATATACACTATCCACTAATATTAAATAATTGAGTCACTATTAAGATAATTTTTAGTTTCTAGTTACAAAAAGGTTTATAATATATGTCAGTTATACATATGTTGTGATGTGTGTTAACACTGGGTTATTTATTTCTGGACGTTGCAGAGTTGTTTGGAATTTGCAGATTCTTGTCTTTTTCTAGTGAAGACAGACTGTAAGTTTGAAAAGAAATACAGTGATGTCAAATTTCCAGCTGGGCCTGAAGTAACTTGAGGATAATTTTAGGAAATTTCTTACTGGCAGTGCCAGAGAACCTGTGGGGGCAGGTCAGGTCCTGAGAGCACTCCCAATTTACTCAGAGTGAAGGACACTCAGCATGTTGTACCCTAAACCCTTTACTCTGTATGCTCAGCACTCTGGTTTGATTCAAGGATGGGGTGGGTCAAATTACTTTGGATTGCAATTTAAAGGAAAACAACTTTAAAAAAATGCACTGCTTAAGAAAACAAAAATAATTTTATTTTTTAATTGTATAAAAGTGAATTAATATTTGCTGTTAAGTCCCCAGCCTGTCACAGCTGGGATGACCAATAACAGAATCACAAGTTAGAATTTACCTGACCTCTTCCCCCCTGCAGCCTTGAAACTCATCCTCCAGCCCTGACCCCATCCCTGGAGGTGTCCAAGGCCAGGCTGGACAGGGCTTGGAGCAACCTGGAATAGTGGAAGGTGTCCCTGCCCATGGCAGGGGGTGGCACTGGGTGGGCTTTAAGATCCCTTCCAACCCAAACCATTCCAGGATTTCCCCACAGTAACCACACTGGAGCCTGTTGCTCTTCCCTCCGTGATGGGTAATGAATTTCTAACACTGCACTTCTCTGGAAGGCTCTGTGTTAAGTATCTTCCTTTAAAGAAGGGCCTGGCAGCTTCTCCCACTCATTCTTAAGTGTGTAGCACTTAAGGAAAAAACCCCAAACCATTACTAAATAGTACTGAAGAGCTGAGGCTGAAACACCGCACACTTGAGGCAGGCCCTTCAGCAGGGCTCCTGTCCGGGGGGAGCACAGTCACACTGAGCCTCACAGGCTCATTTCTTAGAGAGTAAAGGTGTGGGACAGTCCAGGACAGCATAACCTGCCTGCTTGGCATCGTGTTCTCCATGTTTTACTGCCCTCAAAGTCTCACCTTTGTGTCTTCAGCGTGTTCCTCAGACTGAGATAAGTATCTGTGTGTATATATACGTATAGTTACGTGTTGTTGTTTGTTTGTTTTCTCTCCTTTCCACATGGTTTGTGGCTCTGGATCATGTGCCATGGGCAGACATTAATGAATGTGAACAAGTGCCTAAACCCTGTGCCTTTCAATGCACCAACACCCCCGGCAGCTTCAAGTGTCTCTGTGCACCTGGGCAGCAGTTGCTGGGTGACGGGAAATCTTGCGCCGGCTTGGAGAGGCTGCCAAGTTCTGGGGCCTATTACAGTAGCTATAACTATGCTCAGTTCTCCCCTGGGAGAGACAACCAGCAACAGCAGCACTATTACAGGCACTCCTCAAATCTCTACAGCTCCTTCTCAGAGTATAGGAACAGCAGAATACCTTTCTCCAGGACTAGAAGGAACATTAGAGAAACTTGTCCTGAAGGCTATGAGGCAAGAAATGGCAGATGTGTAGGTAAATGTCAGTCTATCTCTGCAACTCTCTTGTTTTGGGCCTTGTTCTTAGGTTACTCTTTGATGTCTACCAGGGGCTGAGGGTTTGTGGTGCTGTGGGGTTTTTTTTCTGTTTACCCTGGTCAGTACTCAGAGGGTTCTGCATGTTCTTGCCTCTCCTGTCTTTGCTCACATTGTAGCAAAAATGTTTTCAAACCTCCTTGCAACCTCTTGTTTTAACTGTGTGTTTGCCAAATTATTCTCTGCCTTACTTTCTCCTGATCACAGTAGCTCACCTTGGTGAATCTTCTCACGCTCCAAAATCCACCAGCAGCCCCAGTCTAGTCCCATTGCTTCTGTCAGACTCCCACTGATGGCAGCAACAATCTGGTTCAGAAAAGTTTTGGATAAAGATTTTAGAGTTGGGCACACTGGGGCCAGTGCCAGCACTGCTACAGGGACAATCAGTGTCACATGGACAGTAGGCACAGAAGCTTTTAGATTATTGTTATTTTATATGAGAAAAGGGGTTACAACATAGTTCAGTGAGCCTGGAGAGACTGATGGTAAGTAAACAAATAGGTTTTCAGGAGTTGTGGCAGTGACAGCACAGGCATTTCTTCCCTGAGGAGGAGACTAGGCAGTTACAGGAACTGGCAAGATCTGCCCCTGGTTTTTGGGGGATATAAAAAAAATTACTTAATTTTTGGAAATACACTTCTTCTAAGGCAGACTTTGCCAGCTTATCTCATGTTTTGAGTATCTTAAGGAAATGACACTTCCCAGTAGGCACAACATCCTTACAGGGTAAATGGTGATCTACAGAGAGGTTCTAGCATCAGAACTCCTGCTGGGATTATAGAGTGAGATATAATGGTGACACACGTGAACAGGCATTTCATAAATAATGTAAGGCCAGGCAGACATCAGACCCTGTATTTAAGTTATAAAGAGATTTCAGTAGTCACATACCGGGGGGTTGGTACAGCAGTTGAACTGAGAGGCCCAGGGACACAGCTCCCACTGAGGGAAAGGGGAAGCTCCAACCTCTGATCTTCATCCCAGTTTCCAGTTGGAATTAGTTAATATTCTTGTACTTTTGTTTCATGTAATAATCATCTAGGTTTAAAAATGACTGTTTAATATGAAAAATACATCCAAATGATACTTTTGTTGAAGTTCTTTCAACAGACAACCATCAGGATTTGATAACAACACACCAGAGGTTTCTATTCACATCTGCTTCTCTTCTCTGTTTACATTTTGATCTAATGCAACCCCTGTAAATTAGAGAGAGGGAAGCCAAGACCTTCCTGCCACTGGTTTAATCATGCAAATCTGAAATCTTGCATGAGATTAACTGTATTGCTGTGCTGAATTAGGCAGATGTTTGAAAAGCCACTATAATTATAAATTATCTGTGTCTAAATCACACTAGTTTGCTTTGCAAGCTTTACATAATGTGGTCTGGTACTTCTGTATTTGAGAGGGCGATTTAAGAAAAAAAAAAGTTAAGAGCAGTTATTGATGGTCTTTCCAGATACTGAGCTTAACTCATCCCCGTGGCATAGGGAAGGTTGTTTGGAAGGGAAACTGTTCCCTGAGGAGGGACTGACTGTAGGAACCACTTCCCCACTGTCAAGGCAAGATAACTGATCTGGGTGTTCCCCAGGCATGTGGCTTAACACCTGATTATCAGATGATCAGCTCTGCTTGCCTCGGGGGCAGGTCTGTGTTTGTATAACCCTGTCAGTGGACACAGACCCCCCCCTCTCCCGGTCCCTTCAGCTGGGCTGTGTGCTACAGCTGCTCCCCCAAGAGGGCAGGACCCCTCAGAGCTGGCTGTAGTTACGACAGAGTTACAAGGGCTGGCACAGGTGAGGGGAGAGGGCACTCTAGTCTGACACGTTCAGCCCCATCAGGAAACAAGATCCAGACAACTTCCCCCAGCTCTGTCCCTACACCTGAACAGTTCATCCAGGGTCAGGTAATCCTGACGTGATGGTGCTTCTCTCCGCAGACATCGACGAATGTGAGAGCAGGGACACCTGTCAGCACGAGTGCAGGAACACCCTGGGCAGCTTCCAGTGTGCCTGTCCCTCGGGATATCGCCTCATGGCCAACGGCAAAACCTGCCAAGGTACGGACAGGGGGCAGAGCTGCAAGGGAACAAGCTACAGAGCAGGACGGGGCTCAGCCACCTCCCTGAGCTGCTCAGGGGAGAGCCTTCAAAATTCCAGTTTTCAGAAGTTTTATATTCCACAGTTTAATGTTCCCTAAACCAGCAGCAAACAAGACAATTGCACCTTCTAATTCTCTGAAGTTCCCCCGTGAGCTCACATTACACGCTGAGCCCCGAGCTCCAGGGTCAGGCAGAGGCACCCTCTGTGCTCTGCTCAGCCTTTACCCACTTTGGTGTCTACCCTCTAATTCTGCCAACAGTTGATCCCTTGCATGTTTTTCCATCCAGATATTGATGAGTGCCTGGAACAGAACATTAATTGTGGATCCAATCAGATGTGTTTCAACATGAGAGGAAGCTACCAATGCATAGACACACCTTGTCCACCCAACTACCAGCGAGAGCCACTTTCTGGGTACGTTTTATTTTCAGCCTTTTTTTACCCATCCCAAGCTGAGACCTGTGTTTGTTAAAGAAGAACATTTTAAGTTTGCCAGACACCAGTAAAGCTGATAAAAATCATAGAATCATAGACTCATGGAATGGTTTGGGTTGGATGGGAACTTAAAGTCCATCCAGTGCCACCCCCTGCCCTGGGCAGGGACACCTTCCACTAGCCCAGGTTGCTCCAAGCCCTGTCCAGCCTGGCCTTGGACACTTCCAGGGATCCAGGGGCAGCCACAGCTTCTCTGGGCAACCTGTGCCAGGGCCTCCCCACCCTCACAGGGAACAATTCCTGATATCTGAATATCTCTACTGGCCTGACTTGCTACCAGCTTCAGAGCATCGAATATATTGTTTTAGTCATGAAAATAATGCTACAGTTCCTGATAAGTTTTGTTGTTTCCCTCTTCTGGAAAAAAACCCAACACATTAATTTCTTTTATTCTTTTAACATACTCAAAGAAATAGCTTGATTCATAGTCAAAAACCATATTTTGGGATCAAACTCAGCTGCAGTGACATTTAAGCTGACATGGGTCACGTCCTTTGACCCTTGTTTGTTTGCACTGACAAGCAGCACTAACAAAGTTCTCCTATTTTAAGTTTTGATTAATAGAAGTAGAATTTACTCTACCCTTCATTCCAAATTCTTTAAGATCTAACAGACAGACACCTCAAATGGAGCTGCCCCAGACATTTTAAACCAGCCCACCTGCTCTGCTGTTTAAGAGCGTGGTCACTAAAACATACACCCTGACTTTGATGACAAACGTAGCCAGTGTGTTTGAGGTGATCCTACTGAGGGAAAATGGGACAGTAGAGGGGCTGTAGCTTTAAAGGAACAATGGATGAAGGAGTAGATGAGCACTTGACAGACAAGTTTTAATCTGCAGCAGGGGCGAGTTTCTCCTCTAAGACCTGTTGCAGCACTGAGGATATTGTGCCTTGTCCCCGAGCTAAAGTCTTCTGTTTCTTCCCAGGTTCTGTCTCAAGAGCTGCCCGGCCAACGACCTGGAGTGTGACCTGAGCACCTACGCCCTGGAGTACAAGCTGGTGTCGCTGCCCTTCGGCATCGCGGCGGGGCAGGACCTGCTCCGGCTGGTGGCCTACACGCACGAGCAGGTGGTGCACCCGCGCACCACCTTCTCCATGGCCGAGGAGGACCCGGCCGTGCCGTTCGCCCTGCGGGACGAGAACCTCAAGGGCGTGGTGTTCACGCGGCGGGCGCTGCGCGAGCCCCGGACGTACCGCATGGGCGTGAGGGCCCTGTCCTACGGCGCCGACGGCAGCCTCGAGTACCAGACCACCTTCATCGTGTACATCGCCGTGTCCGCCTACCCCTACTGACACCCCGTGCCACACGGGGCACCGCCATCTCACTGGGTGCCACGCTCTGCTCCTGCCCCAGGCTGCCTCCCCTGGCCCACTGTTCCAGTTCAAGAGGACAATCCGTGGCTTTGAGGACCTGTTACCACTTGCTTTATTTATTACACTGGAGTAGTCATTTTCCACAGTACGTTCTGAAAACCAGCAGGGAAAATCCACGTGGTCAAAGCAGTAAGGAAGGAGCAGCCTCCATTGAAAGCAACTGAAGAAAAGCCTGACCAGAAGAAAACAAGTGGTCTGCATATTTTAAAGGTTTTAAAGGTTGCAAAGTGTTTTACCGTTTTATATCTATTAGGTTTTTTCCTTCTCAACGCCCAATAGAATTAGTACAAGTGCTGTACTGTGTTGTGTGCTTAAAACCACCAAATGCCACCGTGCCCAGGGATTGCAAATGCTGAAACAAATGATACTAAAGTCTGTTTTCAGCCAACAAATTACAGGAGAGTTGGAACTGGTACCTTTGGGTTCCATGCAGGTGTAGAGATGTCACTATTTTTTGGAAGAAAAAAACAACATGGCTGCTTGTACTTTATCCAGCAGGTATTTTATAAGTTGTTTTTACTCTGCCATTCTGGTATAGCCATTTATTTAACCCACTGCAGTACTCCCAACTCAGTCGAGGTGCTGGGTTTTTACGCACATGGAACATTTTTCTCCCAAGGTGGTGTAAGTTTGGTTCAATAATGTCAATACACTGTACACAGGTAATTTTGCCAAGATGTATTCTATTTTTATGGACGTGTATATATGTGTTTTTTCCTATGTGTATTTTCTATGCAGTATCTCAAGAGTGTTTTACAGTTAAGTTTGCATAAAAGGACAATGTCAGTGCAATGAAAATAATCAAAATAAAGGTTCCCATTACCTTTGTGACTGCTGGGAGTTTTATCTTTGAAAAAAATTCCTTCCCCTTCATAAAGCTCTTTCCTTGAGTGCCAGGGGAGAGTGCAGAAGGTATCGTGCCCAGCAAACCAGGGAGCACCTCCACCTGTTTTCCCTCTTCCTGGCACTCTGGGATAGTAAGAGATTACCACAAGCATTAAAGTATATTTTTAGCCCCAGGGACAAATTGCTTCCCAATAGCATTTTGTGTGTATTATTGAATAATATTATCTCCAGTGAAAGATCCACCAATTTTCCCCTAAGCTTGCTCTTTGTTCCCTTTCCATTGCACCAAGTGAGACAGTCCTGCAAAACAAGGATGACTTAAAACCATTTTGCTCTTCATACAGATTCACGAGTGTCAGACTTCAAGCAAAACAGGCTTGCTTTTTAGAAGCCTGACTTGAAATATAAAAGCAGATCAAGGAAAACAAATTCCCTGACGAAGACATGAAGGGAGGAGAAATAAGAGTAAGCTGTAATAAGTATGGGTAATTACCTTGGTGTCTTTTAAGGATGAGAATCACGCTGAAAATGATGTCCTTAAGGGACTCTTCACTCCCAGACAACAGGAAATTTCTATTCTGAGATGTTTTGTGAGGAGGAAAAACCCCCACTCCATAACAGAGTGGAGAGCCTTTAAAGGCAGATCTGTTAGTACTTTTAGGGTCAGTCACCTACCACATGGAAGTCACCGAAGCGCTGACACATGCACAGCTCCTTTCCCCTGTCTGCCTGCTCATCCCATGCTTTCCAGGAGCCCAGCTCAGGGAGCAGCTGCTTGTGCACGTGGAGGCTGTTGGCTGAGGGCACAGACTGGGGGCCCGGGGAGCTGTGGGTCACTGGGAGCTCTGTGGCTTCACTCAGGGACTGGTTGGAGGGAAATGCTGGATAAAGGAGAACTTGTGCCATGTCTTTCTCTTCCTTGGACCTTGATCTGTGTCATGAATTTCTCTTCTGCTCTATTAGAAGAATTGCAGACATGGTAATTAAACATCAGAGCAACTCTACCTCCACAAGCTCCCTGACCCTGTTGCAAACAGGCTGGAAAGGCTACTGTTTATTATTAGTTTTTCTGGTCGAAGCTGAGAGGCAAGAGACAGGTTAGTATGTGTTTATGTGCCCATAAATGCAAATTTTAAATTTCATAAATACAACAAATATTCTGCTGTGTTTATTACCACTTTAGGTAAGGCTGACCAAACCTTGGGATGCAATTTTCAGTGGCTAAGGGCTGTACAGTCACTTTGTCATTAGTCTGCAGCAATATTTGCACTGTGAAAGGTTCACTGCAATCCCATGGAAGGCTGATTTGGTCACCATATCATTTATCACAAGACAATTTGCAAATGCCCTCCTGTCAGGAACAAACCTATATCAAATTCTATACAAAAGGAAATGCAGGTGAAAATTGGGATGGAGAACATGCAAACAGTTAGTTCTGACTAACTCTGCCTGCAGGTACAGTCCAGACTACCCCTGTGATGCTGAAAGGGAACTTCTGGCCTTAAACATTGTGATATATTTTAATTCAAGACTGAATGGAAGAATGTGGGCCATTAATGACCACAGTTAAAGGTCTGTTCATTGTTCAGCTTGAGGAACAGAGTCCTGGTCAGTACACAGACAGTGAGGGCAGAGACCTGGAAACCACTGTGGAAGGAGAGGGGGTGATTTGCATTTGGAGGAAGTGGTGAAAGGCCCCAGGTAAAGAACTAGGAACCTTGTTAAGTAGTTAAATCACAGACGTGATGTCTATCCCAGAAGGAGCAAAAGGCCCTCTGGAAATACCTCCTTAATCCCAGAGCCAGCACTGTCTAACACTGGCTTGAACTCCCTAACACTTACCATATGAGTATATGAGAATCTGAAGTTCTTATTAGAAGAAAAACACTACACCAAATAGTTCAAAAGGAGGTCCTGGGGAGAGCAATTGCTGTGGAGTAGTTCAGAGATGTGCTGAACACAGAGTTAATGCTTCAGTGCTCCCTCCTCCTTCTGTAGGAGCCTCCTGTTCCACTGCTCATTGGGTTTCCTGGGGCGGCATTTTCTCCTGCCCCTGTCCCTGAAACACAGCCCTGTGACAATGGCTCCTTCCTCTGTCCCTGGGCCTCACCCAGGCACAGACATGGCAACATTTAATTAACAACACTATCGAGATCAAACACACCCTGGGAAAGATGGCAAAAGCGCTTCTATCCCCTGTGGAGATTAATTTGTACCTCCTGGTGGTTTCAGTGTGACAGCTGGTGGCATTCCAGCAGCTGGGCACACCAGTCTCCTGGAGCTCACCCTGGTGGGCATGCCTTAGGTACCTGGTGCTGCAGCAATGCCTGAGAGCACTCAGCCCGTGCCTCTATTCCAGGAAAAAATCCTGCTACATCCAAGCCTTTGCCAGAGCACAATCAGACTCCCTTTTCCTTCCACAAACACTCCTTCCTTAATAAAGCCTGAAGGAAACTACATGCTAAAATACAGCACTTGGCAAAAAAACTGTGTGGTTCCTTCCAAATCTAAGTTTTAGGAGAAGAATAAGGCAGGAAAAGGAATTCAGGGATGAAACCAGGGCTAACCAGGGCCAGTGAGGATAGAAAATACACACCCACCACCTGTTAAAAGGTGACCCCAATACACCATCACGTTTCTGTACCTCTGGCTGGGCAAGTGAGGCACATGGCAGGTCTCCAGGAACCAGAGGCCAGCAAGGAATATCCCAACACACCTGTAGGGATCCAGCTTGCCCATCCCTTGAGAGAGGAAATCCACTGAGGTTTGGTTTTCCTTCACACCAGTTGAGTTAAAAAGCTACGGAGCGGGCACAGTAATGAATCCATGCTGGATGCACAGCCCTGTGGGTTAAAGGGAAAACAAGTTACCAGGTGAGAAGGATGCTCAGGACAGACCAGAGCAGCAGTGCTTGACTGAGGAAAGGCCACCTGCCAAGTAGGACCCAGACAGCAGGAGCAGAGCCGGATGGTGAGTAACGCTGCCGTCAGCGCTCCCATTGGCGTGGCAATTCCAGGCAGGACTCTGCTCCTGGGGTCTGAGGGGGAGCTCTGCTACCCTTTGACTTCAGAGGCATTTCTAGTTCTGGCAGCTCCAGTCCAAGGCTGCTGCCAATACAAACTTGGCACGGCCCAACCTCTGAAATCCCCGGATTAGGTGGTGGGGCTGCACTCCAAGGCCTGCTCCACAGGCGCACACGGGCGGAACAGGACACGCCGGGCGAGGGGGATGAAAAGAAGCCACCTGGCACATTTCCAGTTATCCCTGCCGGGATCCTGGGATGTACAGATGTGTGGGTGGGCGAGGGCTGCTGGGCAGGGCTGTGCTTTGTTTCTGGCTCCTCCAGCCTTCTGGCCTTCGGCCTTTGCTTCAGCGGAGATTCTGACTGGGGACAAAACCCAGCGGTACCATCGGCCGTCACTCAGCACCACCCCGGAGTCTGGAAACCTCAAACACCTTCCTCACTGACGTTCCTTGATGCTGAAGAGCCTCAGTGACTTGCTGAAGTGCAGCTGTATTTCCTGCTGGGAAATCAGAGACAGTTCCAACTCTTACATACACAGAAGTTCTCCATTCATGTGGAGCTGTTGCTTCAGGACACCCATGGCTTTATTTGCCCTTTGTATCCCTGGACAAACTTTGAGGCACAGGGTAGTTCTGGGTGTGAGCTGGAACAGAAAGGAAATACCACAGAGTGGCAGCTGATGGCCAGAGCTCAGTGGGGTGTTAGGGATCACACCTCCAGCAGTGCTGCACTAATAAACTCCACATCCAAGCAGTGTATCCAGCCATGCCCTGGGAATTATGGTAAATGCAATCCCTTACTGGCTGCAGGCTTTTATAAACACATTTGCATGTCTGGACACACTTAACTGGGCTCCAATCACTTCTCAGATCATTGGGTTCAGCTATTCCACATCTTCCACCCACAGCTGGTGCCAGATTCTTCTGCTTTGATACATTTAGTATTAGAAAGGGAAAGAATACTTACTTGCAGATAAAAATATGGATAAAAAGAATTGTTCTTTAACACACAGATTCCAATGATAATGTATGAACAGTCAAATGATGGGGGCATCAGAAACACCACCAAGCCAAGGGGCTGTTCAGATTACAGAGCACATGTTAAGAAGTGCTCTGAAGTGATGATGTGCAATTGCTGCAAGGAGAAGACACTATCAGAGGATTTTTCACCCTATGCAAGGACTATAAAACTGGGGTAATTTTGAGACCAGCTAATTTCTTGGACAAAATGTGTAAGAAGCAAAAAGGTTTTTTAAAAAAATATATATATAGTATTGCATTAGAAAGATTTCTCCTAAAATGGGAAGAGCTAGCACACAGGAGTGAGGATTGCACAGCTCCTGTGGTTCTTGATAGCTTCACTAAGGGGCTTGAAATGGCTTCCCTAATAACAGCTTCTCATCCCACTTGAAGTTACAGACTCGTTTACATACAGGTCAAGAGAAGACACCTTGAGTAGAATGTCTCCCAAGCACAATTTAAATAAATATATACCTGTATACAGTCCATGGAAAAGCACAGTACATCCAATGTGCAGAGCTCACCTGGAATTCAGGGCGGTTCAGCCAGCTAAGGACCCAGCCAAGCCCCCCTCCCAACCTCTTAACAGCTCGCTGAGCAGCAGGCCCAGTCCCACAAAGCACAGTCCTGCCCTCCTGCTCAGATCACAAGAGGGGTCTCAAGAGAGCACCTCAGAGGTGCTGAGAGGTCTGGACTGCACAGGTACAGCCCAGCCCATCATTAAAGCAAGGCCCACCTCTCTTGCTAATCAAAACTGCAGCACAGCCACTGGCAAACACAAAGTTGTGTGTAAAAGCTTCAAAAAAGGAGTATATGCAGTTTGGGGTCTCCAGCTACAGAGGCAAAACCCACCCCTGAAGGAAATACTCCTGTGAGTACTCCCAGTTACCACTGTCTGGGCTCCTCTCTCTAACTGCCTCCACAGGATTTAGCTGGGCAGCCCCTGGGATCTGATGCTGTAGGTCTAAAAAGGAAAGCTGGAAGAAGGATGGATTCCCAAATCCGACAGAACCAACTGAGCTGCTCCATGTCTGGAGAGGAAAATGCAGAGCGCTCTGGTGCCACCCTGTGAGTGACTGAAATGGAAGAAACAAAACTACCACGAGAAAGCAACACAGAACACACACTGAAGGGAGCACAGGAGCCTTAGGATAAGCTGGGGAGGGCAAAGCTCCCTTGCACCAGACCTGCAGGGTTCCTGCAGAGAGGTCCTGGCAGCTCAACACCTGTGGGCAAATCCTAAATGCTCGAGAGCTTATGGGCAGGAGGTGGGCTGAAAAATCTGCAACAAGACCTCTTCTATCTTTCTTCCACTTAAAGGAGCTGGACTTTGAACACAAGCCTGGCAAATAACTGTGATTACACCAAATGTGTTCATCCTTCATCTGTCTCATCCTTCCTCGTCCCCGTCTGCCGGCAGAATTACCTCAGCAGTCTCCAATATTTTACTATTTACAGGCCAGTTTGCTGTTCTCAGCTGCTCTGACCTTGCTGGAAAGGAAGCACTGGTGGTTTGCTCACTGGTGCCTCTGCAGTGCTCTCAGCGATGTGGAGACTGATAGAGAACCTCAAATTGGGTGTAACCCTGCAGAGCCAGTGCCAAAATATTACTGCTAAAGTTTCTCAGCTCATGTTTTGAAAATTCTTTGGATGCATAAACAATGCTGTCCTTTAACAGACGAGACTGTAGCACAGAAGGGGTTTGTGCTCACCAACCCAAGCGCACAGAGGGGGAATGTCATGGTGTTTTTACCATCTGTAGTAGCTTTACTACAGACCAGCAAAGAGCCATCAGTGATTACTGAAGGGCCACAGCAAAGGAAAGCCAGTCACAACCCCTGACTACCTTCAAACTGGACACCTCAGCTAATTAAAATATCTCTTAATCGTATAAAATTTCTCAGCAGATACTAAGAGTAATAGCAAAAGTTAAGTTTTATTTAAAGCTGATGTAAAAAGAATTTTCCTGATAGAGATCTGAAAATGATAAACATGACAAAAAGGATATATTGCAGAACGAATTACCACAGACTGAAAGAGCAGCCAGTGAAAACAGTCTGCATTTAGCTGAGAAGCAGCTTTTTGGAGAAGTAAAGGGGTTTTGTGAGCAGGTAGGTTCAGCAGTGAAGTTCAGCACTGTCAAACTAGCCTCTGTTTGTTTATAAACATTATATATTTAGTATTATCTAAATAAATCACATAGCACTGGCTTTGCTCTCACCTTGTGTGCTAGGAAAAAAAAAAATAGAAATAACAGAAGCAAATAGAAATAAGAGAAATAAAAGAAATAACAGTCACTGGATCTCAAGCCTGAAACTTGAGCATAAACCAGCCATGCTAAAGTCTGAGACATATTCACAATCCACAGCCATGTGAGTTAACTGACCATTTTTACAGGTCTTTGCAGGGGTGATACAGCACTCTGGCTGTACTATGTGTTGTATTATGTGCTGTACTGTCTCCCACAAGGCAGGACTTTACTTGGGGCCTCTTACACAGCCTGTCACAGTCTCTAAATTGATTTATTCCATGCTCAACAATACCCCTCAGTGCCAGGGCCTGCTCTAGTTTTCCAGCAAAGACAGTCCTAGAAATGGAAGACGAAAACATTGATAGCATTTTGACAAAGTCCCTTGACCAACTAAAGCTGAGCTGAGAAAAACAAAACAAAACAAAACAAAAAAACAACCTAACCTGTTCTTCTAGCAAGAATAAACCTCAGCCTGACACCCCATGGTGGATGACTTGATGTCTGCTCCACCTGGCAAACCCGAAACTCTCCCGCTGGCTTTTCCTCCAGCCTTTGTGCCTTCCAACAAACACTTCTGATACTCAGATACACAACACAGACATCTTCAAATTGGCCATTTGGTCTCAGTTACACTGAAGCCAAAGTCAGAGCTTTATGTGCCTGAGCATCAACCTCTCAGCCACCTCTTAATGATGGTGACAACCACAGCAAATCCTTTTTCCCCACTCACAGTAACTCTGCTGCTACAAACACCTCTATCTTAGTCTAATAACATAAGCAGCTACTTCTTTACTTGCAAGCCCTGTCCAGCCTTCCTTTACTGCCAAGAATCAGCCTTGCTAGACTTCCAAGTATGTTTGCTCTTCCTCTCATATTGACCTTTTCCCTTGGCAGGAGTTTCCTCCTCACACAGAACCACTTCATTTTGCTCTTGAGCTCTTTCCCCAGAGTGCTCCTCTGTGAGGGTGTCACCAGAGATAAAACACAACAAAGACAGTGAAATGCAGGAATACAGGAAAGGAGTCCAACACCTCTTCTGTACAAGTTATCTAAAAAATTGGCTTTGGAAGGTATGAAACACCTTCCAGTGTAACATCACTTTGGCAAACAGCACTTTTATAGTTATTTGCCTTATGAAAAGATTGGTTACTGAGTTGTTTTTCCAATTTTTTCTCACAGCACACCAGGACAACTTCAACTCAGAAACCAGAATTTAAGTCCATACCTGCTGAAACCATGGACAGGAATTTTTTGTAAACATATTTGAGATTTTGCTCTTTTGTTATGACTTTTCTGAGGAGAGCAGAACACACAGAGAGCATCAAAAAGCTCTGCTACTTAGCAAGCACACCTTCAGTTACAGGTTTGACCTCGATTCTGAGTTTCTGGAGTGAGATTCTAGTTTTTTCAGTACTGTGTCAAGCATGGAAGGAATATGCACTTTTAATATTTATAAGACTGCCAGCAGATATAAGGTTATATTAACTATATATATATATAGTGTAAGAGAATTAATGTTTTCACACAGAGATGGGAAATATTCCTACTGGTACCTGACCAAAAGCATTGCATGCAAGACATACTATATATTTAGTTTCATTTTTTATTAGTTTTTGTACAATTTCATCTGGAGTATCATGTCCAATTTTGTCCCTGTTCCAAGCTGTGGATCCCCTTTGAGAGACTCTGAAGTGAAAAATAACCATTGCTTCCTGAATTGTCCCAGGATAGATGGCTCTTTTCTGTTGCTAGATGTTCTCAGAAGACAACAATATATATTTTTTAGATTAAATCTGATGTATTGCAACAACAAACCAATCAAATATTATAAAAATTGTAATTTCTGCTGCCACTAGCAGCACTGATATGACAGTTATTCAGTTGATTTTCTAGTCCAGTTTTCCACAGGTACATTTTGTAAGTAAAGAAAACCTTTGTTTGCGTTCACCTATTGTGCAGTGGTTGTTTATTTTTAAGCTGGTTTGGTTCTATTTAGAACAAATTTAATAAGATGAGCAACAGGACTTGTAAATGAGAACATCTGGTAAAGGCCTGCAATCTGCCAGACAGTCTTGTGCAAGAGTAATCGCTCCAACCAAGTGTTATTTGCAATGCTCTTTAATATTATGCCAGACACAGTGATCACACAAATGTAAAAAGGATGGAAGTAACATCATATCCCTGAAATCATCACCCAGTGCCCATATTTTCTGAAGCTCACATATGAATCACAAGCAAACTACTGTCCTGGCAGAAGCCAAAGGTCCCAGAGGGGGAACATGCCTGATGTTCACAGGGGGGAAAAGAAAGGAAAAAGCAAGATGGAGCAAAACCTGCAGATTTATCATGTTCTTTGCTGTCCAAGTGACTGCTCATAGATTAACTGAGACAGTTAAGGGCGAGAGGATTAAATTAAACTGCTTTCATTAACAAATACAAGGTTGGAATGGACTAAAAGAACATGATCATAATATGATTTATGGCTAGGCCAATACAAATATTTCCTGTCAGTCAACAATTACAAGGAGGAACTAATGGCAAATATTTACACTTTCTCACTCTTCACTATTTAGTGATGTGATTTTGCTGCTTTTAAATCATTTTGTATTAATCTAAACTGATGTTTCAGGGAGATATTTTTTCAGAGAGATCATCTTTGTCATTAAGATACAAGTTTAAATTTTTAGCTTTGGTTTCAAAACTGGATTGAAAGACAGCCTGGTACTGTGATCAAGATGCTCTAACAGCAGCAATAATAATCTACTTAAACGTCCCTCCTGATATGAAAAAACCCCCAAACCAAAGCAACAAACCACTGGTTGTGAAACTATTGAGCAGCAGGAATGAATATTTTTCACAACTTCATATGACACAGAAAGCTGCAGGTGGTACACACTTTATCTTTTATGACTACTGTGATGGGTTTTCAAACTCTTATTCTCATCAAAACTTGCTTAAATTTCACAATTAGCAAGAGAAGCCAGTAAGTGAAGCAGAGGGTTCACAGAGGTGGAAGGACAAATTTCAGAGGGGCGACTGAGGAGTTCTCCTCCCTCACCCCAGGTATCCCAAACCACTGAGAAAGCTGCGACTACCCCCTGCAGAAGGACTGAAGGGAAACACTGGGGCCATTGGTGACTGTGTCCCAGCCCCAGGAAATGACTGTTGTCACCTCTCCATGTAATTATGTCATGGCAAAGTTCTCCTGCCTGCCCAAAAAAGACTCTTCAGCAGACGGCTGCGATACCCGGCTCAGGACACGGACACAGATCAGACCCAGTTTCGGTGAAGTAACGTCTCCAGAACGACTGTCCTGCCCTGCTGCCCTACAGTAACAGCCTTCCAAAATCACACCAGGGCACTGCCACAGCCTCCACTGGACTGTTCTCCTCCAGTGACTGAGGAGAGCCAGGGAAGGAACTCCTGCCTCACTGAGATCCTTCTCCCACCTCGATCAAAACTGCATCCAACTCCATCTTAAAGTTCATTTGGTCAGAAAGTTGTTTCAAAACCTCAGTGATACAATGCTTAAGAACCCTACTCTAGCATAATCTTTCTTAAAAACTGCTTAAAACTATTTGACTTTTGTCTGCTGTTGCTAAAGGTTTTATTAAACTAAAAGTTTAAATAATTCTCTTTCAGTCCCCCAGATCGATGCCTGGAGGTATTTACACACAGAAATCAAAGCCATCCGTTGCTAGAATTAACAAACTAAACCTCTCTATGCTTTCCTCCTGCATCTTTCCATTGCTTTATTTATTATTGCAGCCTCTCTTTTCATCTGTCTTAGTGTCAGTACCCTCAGTGCCTTCAGCACAGACAGCAACACTCACAGTATTCCCTATCAGACCATGGGGCTCAGTTAATATTTTTAGACTACTTTCTCCACTTTCACTGAATTCAGGCCCTGAATTTCTGAACTGTGCTGGTCTAAATGTCACCAGAAAACTTTCAGCAGCGTGTCCCAATAATGGTGAAGTTTTATCTGGCCATACAGTTGAGTTCAGTGAGTAACCCGAGCCCCGAGGAGCGTTTCACCAGGGCGTTACCATGAGGTAACGCGGAGTCATCAGCCCCAGCCAGAGCCCTGGAACAGAATGTTATGAGTGTAACATCCACCTGCAAACGGTGCCAAACTCTGCAATCTTTGCACATTCCACAGCCATCTCCCCCAGCCCCTCAGGAGTCCCAAAGACAAAAACACACGAGCCTATCTGCTGGCAGCGAGAGCCATTCCCGCTCCCTCCATGACTGAGTATTCCAGGCAGTCCCTGCTCCTACAGTTTGGTAGCTGGTCACTGAGGCCAAATTCTACTTCTCTGCCATCCTGTGTCTGCAGCCCAGCCCATTCCCATCAACACTGGCTGAACAAACCACTACATCATCTCCACCAACACTGAGGACTCATCTGTGCTCCCAGAGCCGCTCAGTCTCTCTGACAGGCTCTCCTTGACCTTCACTGCTCCAGGTACAACCTCCCTCCTGCTCAGCTTCTCCTTAACGTGGCATTTAAAGTTCACCTGAACTGGCCCAATCTGTCACTGGGTCTAATAATGCAGCTGGTTAAAACACAAGGCAACCAGCACCACCACCATCCCCATGTATTCCAGCAAACTGAGGGCAAACAAAAGGGCTCATCCCGTATCCACTCCACCTAAAACCAGGAGAGTCAGGTCCCAGTGCCAGGCTGTCCTTCCTGTTTCCCTCATCAAAAATACCGGAAAGAACCACCACAATGATCTCAATAAACCTTCAAGACAATAGTCAGTATTTGTATATATCCTGAACATACTTATTATTGTATATATCCTGAACATACTTATTTTCTGTGAAGTTCCTGGGAATTTAAAAGCATTGCAAAGTTAAAATTTATTATATACAGAGGGGGGAAAAAAATGCTTGGATGTTTTGTGGTTTTTCACTAAAACCACAAAACCAGTAGGCTGGAATACATGACAATAACACCTATTATTTTAGGTATATATTTTACTGATGAAAATAGGATAATTTAGTAATTATTTGTTGCAAGGTCCTAAATGAAATAGTTATGAAGCACTGCAAATAACTGAGTTTTCCTCTTTGTTCCTCACTCTGCAAATCAGGCACTATATTTACACATTCTTTTGCAATGTACTTCTAGGAATAAGTGTTCAAGCTTCGTCAGAGGTTGAATAATGTGCAAATTTGTTCTGTCTTCCTTACAGAAAGTGACATAAGCTTGGAAAAATATCCTATATAATACTCTGATTTTTTCAGAAATATAACCCTTTAACCTGTCCTATTCTCACAAGTCCAGTATTTGGATAGAAAAGTCACTGCCATGCATTAAGAGTAAGCATCAAATGGATTTGGAATTTAAATATTTGTGTCTTAAACACTTTGCTTGTAAAACTAATTTTACTCAAGCAAAAGTCACAAATTTATCTTTCTCTAGACTCAACGGAGCTAAAAAAAAATTCATAGAAACAGATAAGAGTATGCAGTACAACAACCCAACTGAAAAGGTCACAAACTTCTGCCCAAAATGTGAGGAGCAGCACCTTATCTCTATTTACAGTTTACAACTTGCTAGTTTAAACACATCTTACAATTCCACATGAGAACAGGTTCATTTAGTTTAAATACTCTGCCTTCACAGGAACTCTATCTGCTCACCCAAGTTGCATTTTTCAGGGCATTCTGAAACCAGTTTCCCAGAGTTTGACAGACTGTCTGCAGTCCCATTGCTTCGGCTTCTCCATCCTTACCCCTTTCCTAACAATTCTTACTGTTAGTGGATGTCAACTCCAAGGATTCTGAAGTTCATTTTGAAGGTGTGGAGTTCATATCACACTTACATGAAATTATTTTAATGTAAAAGTTAAGATAAACATTCAGAAGGAGTTGCTGTTCTCCTAAAAAGACTTGTGAGTTTGTAGCCTACCCTTAATTGAAATATATGCTATGTTCTTAGATACTTGCTGTGCCTACTTGTGCCATAGCAGGGCCATTCTTCTTCTGAAAAGAAGAATAAAGGAAAAATATGAATTAAAACATCAAGAGATCTGAATTTCCATTGAGCTTGGCATGAAAGGCTAAGCAAGCTTCCCTTTCCAACTCATTTTCCTTTCAGTGGGTTCAGAACTACCAAGAACTGATGATCAGGTCACCAAGAAATGACCATTGTAGCACCTTTCTCTGGGTTGATTGTCCTCATGAGGCCCCCACATTCATCTGAGAGTTCTCACTGTTATTTCACTTCATGATGTCGTCCCTGAGCTCCCACAGGAGCTGGGTTTGGCATCTGTTACACTGAGCTTTCCCACAAAATGTCTGTCCATCTTGCTCATGTCTCATGTCCTGGATTTGACAGCTGCAATAATTGGTTTGATTCACTCACTGGAGCACAGGGGGAGCAGGGGCTGTAACGTCCCTTGTCAATATTTCAGCACACACACCTACACTCACTCCATGCTCAAGGTTTTCCCTCCTCAGCAGAACAGGAAACAATTCACAATATGCCACTTTGTTAATGACAGGATGTCTTTTAAGCAACACAGTGATTATATATTATTATGATTATGCAAATTCTTTTCTTTCCAGTCTGACCGAGCCTGTATTAAATTTGTTTCTCAGGCCCAGCACCCATAAACACGGGAGAAGTGGTGTTTTCTTGTAAAAGTATTTTGATGTCAACCCATATTCTTTACCAGCAGCCCTAGGATTTTCTCTTATTTTCTGAAAACTGACTTTGAGCAACGGATGTTGACAATTCCCTGAGCCCAATCCTTCTGGAGTAGAATTGTCTTAAGGGTGGTGCATTATTTGTGATTTTCATCTTCAAACCCACTGCTTTGCTCACAAAAACATATGACTCATTCTGAAGAGAATAAAAGAAGGCTGCCCGTAAAAAGTCCCATCCTCCAGACACGTCTCTGATGATGATGTGCGAAAAATTAGATTGTTACATCCACGGGGTGAGGACTTTTTCTTGTTTGTTCTGAAAAGCACCTAACAGACCTGGTTACGATGCAAATTATGAAACAATTGTAACTGAAAAACCTGATGCACTCAGGAACACTGGCTGACACAGCCACATACGAAAAGAAGATACTGGCTGCCAACTTAGGAGTGCCCAGCACAGGAGACCCTGCAAAAGAGTACTCTGTCAGGGGCAGAAAAGCCATGAACGAGACTGTCTGTGGAAGAACAGAAGCTTCTAAGGGTGACCTGCTACTTCCCTTAAACACCTCTCCTGGAATCCCCCTTGTAAATGCACCTCCTTCCTCGCTCCAGAATCCAACTTCCAAAGCCTGTTCTAACTCTTCTGGGGAAGAAAGAGAAGAGATTCTTTCCAGTCTATGCTAGAAAGGGAATCCTCACAGTCCAGTCAAGGCAAATAAGCAATTTTTTGTAACTAGGCTTTTATTGCAGGCAGGTATTATCTATAAACCTGTCAACCCATCAGGGAGTGATGTAAAATCCTCGATTCTCTACACACTGGAGAGATTTTCTTCTACTTGCAGTCCTCATTACACCTCAGAGTCCCTCAAAAAGCTGAGTTAAAGAGAACACTGTGCCAGAACCAGAGCAGGCCATGTTTGGTGACAGTGAGCTGCTGATTCATCCTCAGATGGAGGTTACAGAAAACACAGGAATCTGTTGCCAGACTTTGGTGCCCTGTCCCTCATCCTTTCACAGTGATGCCCACTGAGGTGCACAGACCTGTCAGATGTACCTACACCTCCATGCTGGGCCTTGGGGAAGGGAAACAGGTCTCTTCCTGTTGCTAACTGGAGATTAATCATGTCCCAGAGCACAGCAACTGCCTAGACATGCAGCATGTTCATAGCTTGCACAGGGGGTGAGGGAGTTGGGATGGAAAGATGCTTCTGCTTTCTTTTTCTGGGAACATTACAGGGATTTGCTGGCTCTTGTTAAGGCTACACTTTGTGATGGGTTTAGTCTAAGCCCTGGGAAGGATAAGTAATACCAATAACAGCAATCAATAAAATGGTCTCTGACACTGTGATTTCCTAACCATTAAACCAGACTGTAACGTACCCATCTGTGCAATAAAAAATACTATCACATACTTAAACTTTACATATTTACAGCCAAAGATTGACATCAGTGTAAATTATAGCTCTGTAAAGCACACCAGAAAACCAGAGTCCTGGGACTTCAGACTCCAAACACGAAGGCAATCCCCAGCTAAAACTGAGGGACAGATGTGTCAGCAGTGGAAAATCTGCAAACTTCACCCCAGAGCCTACACCAGAGAGGGCTCCAAATTTTATAATCTTAATTTATAGCCTCTAACCCTGAGTTTAAGTACCAGATTAGTTTTCTCCTAACTCTAACCCCGACTCTGAAGTCCCCAGATAACATATATATTGATGTGCTGAATTGTTAAATCCTTGAAACCTAAATCCAATCTTCTTTATAGCCAGAGGTTAATCCTTCTATAAAAGTAAAATATGTGGCTTTGGGTCATGTCTGCCCACATTTTTTGGTTCTTAAAGCTGTAGATGCCTAAATACTACCTCCAGCTCACATCCTCAGGCAAACCTCAATTACAAGAACAAAGCCAGTCTCTGCAGTGAGGGAGGGACATGGGAAGCAACAGAAACACACAAATATCTGAAAATTTAGATTGAAACATAAACTGAACATTAATGAAATACACTGAAGTGCTGTTAGTAAGTGTATAGTGAATGTAGCCATAAATCTTAATAGAGTGGACCCCTGAGTTTTCCTTTGGATATGAATTTCTCCAATAACACAGAATATAAGATCTTCATCAGTCCCCAGCCCTCCTTTTAACCTCTTAATACCTGAGCTTCAACATGAGAAGCCCTAACTCTGAGCCCAAATAAATGCTTAGTAAATCAGTATATTGATCAATCCCTAAAGGGGCCCTGCCAGATCCCTCCCTAAAACTGGACACCACAAAGTTGAATTACTAGTCCTATAATCTAACTTTCATTCAAGTCATAAACCTAATTTGAAGTCTAGAAGGGGGATGAATCATTTAAACAGAAAAGCTGCCAGCCCCCTTTTAACTCTTGGGACTTTTAAAATGTCAAGAGCTCTTGAAGACTCATCTTTCCAAAGCTTGACCTTGACCCCAGCCTCAAGGAGGGATATGGGATTGAAATCCCAAATCTGGATAGCTGTTAATGATGGCAGTCCATGCTGTGAAGGAGAATTTTTAGGAGAGGTAAAGAACGTCACTCCCTATCAGAAGGGAGCTCCTTCCATCCATGCTCCCTGCTACCTGTGCCCCTGAGAAACAGCTAATTAAGTGGACATTCAGTTTGAGATTTCTAAAATCTACTGCTCAGTTCTAACCTCAGACTTAATTATAGACAAACAGAGGTCAGTATCTCCTGATATAGCAGAAAGGTATTTGGATGGTAAACAACTTAAATTGGGGTTTTTAATGTCTTTTTGCCTCATTATTGCCTCAGCAGATCGGCTCAAGGATCCTGCCTTTGCTGCAGATCACTCCTGTTTCAGATCAGCACTGCACAGTGTCTGATGGACCACAGCCTTGCTGAATAATTGACATTCCTGCCCTCATTTTATTTGGTGGCAGAAAAATTCCTGCTGTATTCAAACTGCAAACAGGCTGCTGAGCCTCAGTGCCCTGCTTTGAGCTGGGCAGTCACGCTGTGCTTGTGCAACTCTCGTGGGAGGATCGAGAAGAAAACTGATTTCTCAGAGGCAGAGTTCACGTTGAAAGCACTTAAAAGAGAATACAACTATTTCAAAGGTCATTGAAGCTGAAGGGGAAATGAGAATTTTTCCATGTCTTAAATACCTTTAGCTTTGCCAAAGGAAAGGGGATTTATCATGCTGAGGCAATTCACTCTGCCAAACACCCAGGCAACCCTTGTTCACTGTAGGTGTCTTTTAAACAACAGAATCCTAATAGGCAGAAGTACTGAACATTTCAGACTTCTGTAAACTCATGAATGATCAAACCTAGGTGTTTGCAATAAGAAAAAAGCAGCTTCCACAAGCCTCTGGCAGCTTTACCCAAAGCTTTCTCCACTACCATTAATATACAGTATTCAATACTGCCAAGAGAGTTTTTTGTACATTAACTTATTATTTAACCTCTGAGACCTTCCTGTTGAATTCACACCAGAAGTTACTGTTCAGTTCTCACTCTGAAGTCAAGCAACAGCAGCAATAAAGAAAAAAAATTAATCTTCTCAGAGCACTGTACATTAAAATCTACTTGATGTACATGATGTACAATTATACTGACCCAGAAAGGTTTTCCCCCTTGAATATACACATTTAAACAGACAGTTTTTCCTTAAATGTGTATGAAATGAAAGCTTGAAAATGTGTTAAAAGGATTATTTATAGTAGCCTGAGTGTGATGTCTAAGAAAGATGATTCTTCATGTTACAAGAAAATTACTTCATACCAAGTCTGAAAAACCCCCTGTCTGACACCTTTTCACTGCTATTTTGCCAAACTGAGGGTGTTATTTGTCAGCCATATAAAAAGTGGTGACTCTTTCTGGGAGTCTCTAACTGTCCCCAAGGGGTAATGAAGTAACTAATCTGAAAGAATTTGCTGCATCTTTTATTCACAAATTCACAAATTAGCCTGTGCTAATTCATTACTACTGTTTAACTGAGAATTCTTGCTTAACTCATCGTTTCTTACATTATAAAGAGACATAAAAAAATTCATGCTCTTACCTTTCTCATGTTCATTTTCTCTATTTTTCTTATTCTCTGCCATCCTCCACATTAATCAAATCTTGTATGATTTTTTTTCTTCCTGTAGTTAAATTTCATTTTCTTCCAGCTATGATTCAGCAGAATGAGCCCATACACTGTATGAGAAAAAAAGAACAAACAATGTGGAATGTACTTCATTTAGTGAGACATTTTTAAGAAACAGTAGTCACTTTTTGTCAGACTATCTGGATCCAAAGCAAAATCCATTTTCCAGGCCCAAACTAGGAGAGGAATAATTCCTGTAGTGGGAACGAAAGAGAAGTTGAATATTTCCTGTTTAGTAAGGTCTTGTTCTGCCAGACATCCTCCAAAAGATTTTCCCCTGTAACTTTCTGTCACTAAAATCTGCCCTGTTGTATGAATCAGAGCACAGATTCCATATAAAATGAGACTCCAGTCTAGCTCAGATAAATCCATGGTCTAGCTTTGGGATGCAAACCTTTAAAATTCTCTTAGAGGAACTCATCAGGGCCCACTGAGAAATATTATGACAGCAATAAAGTGATGGTGGTAGGGCCAAGGCTCCAGACAAGTCCAGTTCCATACATCCTCCTGCTCTTCAAGATCCTCAGTAGTATCTGCAGCTGGACTGAACTGAAAGGCTCTTCTGGAATAAAAACAGTTCTCCTACTGATTTTGGTAGTACTATAAAAATATCCCAAATGTGCAGATTCTATCCTTCATCTTCCACCCCTTGTCATGGGCTCACCTGGTATCTCTGAGAGGACAAATGTATTTCCTGAGTCTGATTTTTCTCTGACCTTTTTATGGATTGTAAATACAATAAATCTATATTTACATCAACTGGATGATGCATGTGAGCATCTGACCCTTATTACAGCAGCTTGCTACCACAGAACTCATTGCAATGCTACTTCTACTCATAAATCAAAGAAAAGCAATGGTGTTAATGTTCCTCGGTCTGAAAAGTCGCTATATTTAAGTGCTCTTCAAAATTTACTTTTTTTTTGTTACAATTAAATCAATTAAATAAAATATGGCACTACAATGCAGCCAGTTGTGCATGAAAAAAACGACCAGCTGTAGAAGGCAACACAAGGAAGCATCTTACATCAATTAGCAGTTGTCCCAGAAAAACTTATTGCCATCCCATGCCCTTCCCACATTAGGGCTTCTACCTCCTCTACATCATTCTCTTCTCTTGCCCCTTAAAGACCATGACCCTGAAAATATGTCAGTCCTTCCTGCAAGACCAAAAATTACCTGTGATTCTTGATAGTTTTTCTTAGTAACTCATTAAATGACGCTTCCAGCACTCTCATTTAACTTGCAGTTACATCCCTGCTGTGCTTCCTGCAAAGTTAAAGATGAAATAAAGGTTCATTACTCAGTGAATGTTTAACAGGCCAACACTACTCCAGCTGCCTCTTCCCTTTCCTCAGCTCAGTTTCTCTGTATCACTTCTGGGACACCCCAGCAGATCTCACAGCCAACTGAGCCCTCACAGGCATTCAGAGCACTCCAAGGTAACTTAGTTTTCACAGGAAAATTAAGGGATATTTTGAGGATACTGATGGGTTCGCAGTGGAGATCAATGATGGGACTGAAAAAGCAATAGGGCCTCTGTCAGACCAGACCCACATTATCCCTACAACTGTTTTCTGGGATTTCACTGGCACACATTTTCCGTGTGATCCCAGTGCACGTGAACACCCCCCAAACCCACCATCATAAATGGGACTGACCAATGTGCTTCGGAAAAAGCCCAGGCCTGAAAAGGCACAGCCAAGTCATGGGCCTCAATTTAAGGAATGTTAGTCCAGAAATCAAAAATAACAGCAATAAGACTGTAACTGGGATGATCTCAGGACATAAACAGAGCAGGGGTTGTAAGGAAAGGCTTCTTTTCTCCCCTTTTCTTTTGAAAAATGCAATCAACTACTGAAGTTGGGAAATACAGGTGAGATCGCTGAAGCAATGAAATCAGATGAAAAATAGGGTTCTCTCTTTCTAGTTGGAGTGAATAACCACAATATTAGGTCCCTTGTGCTACTTCAAGACAAATTAAAATGCTGGTAAAGCCATGCATCCTTATTTACTCATCAGGAACATAATGAATCCTGTTTCCCTAAATGCAGCTGAAATCAAAATAAGGAAATGGGACATTTTTTGCTTTCCCTATTTCATAGCTCTATTTCAGGTGGAGCTCAACAGACAAATGGTTGGGATGTGTCCCCACCTGCCCCTGCTCCACTGCTCCTCTCAAGGCCCTTCTCCCTGGCGCACTAACCTTGGCACAAGAGCAGTGAGCACACTCTGCCCAGCACCAGTGCCCTGAGAGTATTTCTTGCCACCTCCCAGAATCCACAAGAATAATTTAAAGCAGGATTTCAAAGTCTATGCCTGAAAACAAAGTCTATGCCTGACCAGCAGGATCTGGTCAGGATCCAGCCCCATCTGACTGTGTCTGACCGCACTCCGTGCAGTGCCCACAAAGGCACCACCTCAGTGCCGCTGTGACACTGCAATTTAAACGTGTCCTAAGTGCTCTCACTGCCCGTTGATCCACTTATGGAATTATTGTCACTCAAAATTTGCAACCCCACGTCACCTCTAACAACCCAAAAACTTCATTCACAAGAGAAATGAACCAATACCACCCTACCAAAATGAATGTATCCATAACACATTAAATGAAGCAGCCAGTCATGACTACCCATATTTCAAGTTGTGTGTGAACCTAATTGTCCTTGGATGACTTGAGTCCTGGCATGTTAACAGAATACTTTTGATCTTCTGTCACTTTTTATTTACTAATTTACACAGATATTTTCACCCCAGGTAGCCAGCCAGTATTAACTGGGGCTCACAGTAGCACCAGCTCTGGAATGATGGAAGAGACAACAAGTCTCCTCCATATCATGGATATCAAAGCAAGGATATACTCAGTAATGTAGTCATAAATGATTTGCTTTATCAGATTATAAATTAATTAAGTAATAAGCATTTTAGTACTTTTCTAGGAAAGCTATCTCATCAGATTGATCCTATTTATCTCCTCTGAACAGTACTACTTCTCCAGGCTTTAAAAACCTATAGACAGGTACCTTTCTTCTCAAACCTGGGGTTCTTTATCAAGCTTACAGTCAGCTCCTCTAAAGACAGCACTGCAACTCTTATTATAAAACATGTAATATACATTTATTTATATATTGCCTTGAACAAACTCCATGAAATCTCAGAGCCTCTCCTTTTCCACAAAGTAGAGCAATAAGTACTCCATTAAGCACACAATGCAGAAAGGCTGAATGAAACTGTCTCTATTGTGATAACACAAAATTAGAAAGAAAATCTAGCATAAAAACCCTAAAGCTGCACAGTCATTGGACCGAGTGAGGGACACATTCAAGCACATGCCCAAACCCACTCCTGTTCAGAAGTGTCTTCTTTACTTTCCTTAAGAGACCCGTGCTCATTTTAACTCCTTTCCTCAGCTGGGATAGGATAGATAATAGATATTATGCCATATCTATTCTTTTGGGCTAACAGAACTATTTGGGATTCAAGTAATATTATAAGACAGAAATATGGAAGTTCTCAGGCCTTTAGTGCAGTTTCTCATACAGTTTCTCTCCCAAGCCCTGAGAGTCAGGACCATTAAATGTTTCAATTAAAACCTCCTTTAGCTCTGGGAGTTACAAAGAACCACTTCCACTATCCTTGATCTGGAACCAGTAAACACAAAGACCATTGAAACAATTTGAGGCTCTTTCATTCATTTTTGATGTGTTACGTGTCACACATTCAATAAATGTGAGATTTGACTAAATTCTTTGATTTCTAGCCAACACCTTGGCAACATTTCCATTTGGTTCAGGGAAAAGCACTACATATTCAGTGCAGGATTGGTGAATTACTTCTGTCTGCATGAATTAGCTCCCACAGCTTTTTGGAGAAGATACACCATCAGTAGCAGATAAAGCTGCATAATTTCAGGCTACTGTCACCTAAGCTCTGTGTGACAGGAAAGAAAAAACCCTCAGCACTGGCCTGGGATAATTTTTTATTGCTCTGCAATACGCTCTGAGTCCTTCCAGCTGAATTCAGGACAATTTGTTCACTTCACTTGGTAATCAAAATGTGTTTTGACTGGTAAGTCCCTATTTAGTTTTTTCTGTAATCGTTTTTTTTAATGGGAGTATTTTCCAGATGTTGTGTTAGTCCAGTCATCCAGGACCTCCTCCAACTCCTGTGGAAAGTTTGCTGTCATAAGCTGTCATCAGCGGTTGGGTTTAATTTGTCTAATTACTGACCCCCAGCACAGTTACAAAGCAATATAAAAGGCATCTGGAGCATCCCTGGGAGCAGACACACTCTCTGTTAGGTAAGTGTTACACTGATTTCTGTTCAGAGCTCTCCTTCAAAAGGAAAACTGAAACAGAAACCCCAAAGTTTTCCTTTTAGCCTACGCTTCCATTTGTTATATTTGACCACTAATATTTCAATGATACAGTAAGGTTTATAAAATTATGTTGCTTAATAACTAATGTTCTGTACTTTTTTATTTTAGAATTATATTTATCAGTATTATAACTTCACAAATTGTTGAGCTGAAGTATACCCATGTTAGTAGGAGAAGACTGACTGCAGCCTTCACATAATAAAATTCTGCATAAAATTACTTCTGTTACTTGTTAATAATGAATTTTTATAGTACAAAATTTAACAGTTAATCAACTAATAATCAAGAGACTTTATAGAGTAAATCTAAATTAGCAACGTGGTCTTGAACAGTTTTACTATTTATTTTGTGTTTTTATCAAACTAGTATCATATAACAAGATAGGCACTGCATTTTTTTTATTTATGGACTAATTGAATTGCACATAGTGACATGAGATTATTTCTTTTCAGGAATGATGTCGTACCTGAAAGTAATGATCATATGGAACATACTTTGCATATCCCTGGTGCTCCTTTCTCTGTCCTTGATTCAAGAAGTGTCTTCTCAAGGTACTGTAACACACAAAGTAGAAGGGAGGGTTTCTAGGATATCTGACACACACTGAGAATGCTCCAAAAGAATCCTTATAAAAATACTAATTTCCAGAATGTTATATTTATACAGCCAGGCAATATGATTCAGTTTTATCATCAGTGAATATTTTCCTAAACAAATTTGAGTGCAGCATGGTCCTCCTTCTAGGAGGAATTACATAAAAACATACACGTAATGCAAACTGCACATGAACCAGTTTGTTTTTCTGTAGACATATTCTACAGATCCCATTGCCCTCAGACTGACATTTTTAGCCCCCGTGATTTGCAGGATAATTCAAGGAAAATCTAAAATGACAACATCCACATAAGTTGGTCAGAAATATTTCAGTAGGCTCGGGGAGAGGACTGTCTATACCTTGCTAAGTGCTTTGCTATTAAATGCACTGTTACCACCACTGAGGTAATTTTGGGAATCATTTGTCTAATGATACAGATTTTTATCTACTCTCCAAGCTCTATAATTGGTTGCACTGTTGTGAAGAAGCAGAACTTGCAGCCTGGCCAGTCCTCTGCAGTTCTCAGGTAGCTACTAAGTTGTTATGGGGATAATATTGTGTATTCCTTGCTGGTTGAAAATAATTTATTACCACTTGCTAGCAGAAGGGACAATATCGTGTACGTGAGCAGCTCACCAGGGCACAGCAGATGCCAGATGTGACCTGCTGGGCAGAGCAGGCTGGCACTGAACCCTTGTTCATTGATGGGAGCCTTTCCTCTGCCTTCAGCAAAAATCAAAGCTCTCACCAACAGCAAACTAAACCATTCAGGCATTTTCCTTAGGAGTAACTCTGTACCTTACAAGTCATAAACTAAACTAAATAAGTGAATGAAGAGGTATAATATTTTGGACTTTCTTTCCATTAGGGAAGAAGGGTGCAATTTGTAGGGTACATATCATAAAGGAAGGTGTCCATCTTCTTTTTTTAACTCCTGTATTAAGGGCCCATTAACTCCAGTCCACTAATGCCTCCAGTTACTCCCTAGTCCCATTTTGCTGTTTGCAAAGAAGTGTTAACAAGCATTATAACTACTTGTTGAAAATCACAATATATGTAATTATTTCTTATCCCGTGGTCTTCCTTCATACACACAGCTGTGGAGTGTGTGCTGTTAGAAATTGTCTTTGGTGTTCTGTTACATGTTATTTGTTGTTATTTCCTCGTGGTTCCTCAATGTTTCAGCTGATTATCTTGACTCTGTTTGAGCTTGCTGATTGTTCAGCTTCTTTGTTTGTATTTAGGGACTCTTCACTTGTGGCCCTGCATGTTTCGTTTCCAGAAGAAGCTGTTAGCATGTAACATTAGCAGAGAGTTTGCACAGGAAGGGGATTAGTTGCAGGGTGAATATCTGGCAGTAGAAGGGTAGCAAAGCACTGCCAACCTTGAATGCTCACAGTTTGAAAGCAGACCTCCTGATGTCTTGCTTTTCCAGCTGTAATCTGCACCATATATCATCATCTAGCATTTGCCAGCACTGCAGCAGTCTGGCAGTAAAGCCATCCTGGGATGAGCTTTTATACTGGTCTGCTAATAAGTAATCTCTTAATTAACAAACAGACAGTACTTTGGAGAAGGCTGCAAGACTAGATCCCAGCTGTTCCTAACCTCAGTATTGATACCAAATTCTTCTCTGACAGCAGGGAAAAAACAGAGTGTAGAGGGTAGGCAGACTTTGAAACTCCCAGCAGAAATGGCTCTGGGGATTTGTATTTATTATGACAGTGCTCTCCAGCTTGCAAGCTAACCTGATTAGGTTTGGTTATTAGGAAGAACGTTACCAAAAGTGAAAATCAGACCCCTAATGGGTCTGCCAGGGAAACTTTTGCACACTCACACCTATAACCATAGGTAGGGTGAATTAAGATGGAAAATAAGTCAGCAAAGCAGCAAAGTGCCTGGCTGATGTGCTGCCTAAGGTAAAACTGCACAGGTTGGTTTGGATGCCTGTGGTCATGCTACAGAACCAATCCCCAAGGATTCATTAGTTTTCAGGAGAAACAGGGTAAGTCAGCCCCAGGGGAACGCCCCTCTAACCTGAGCACATGCTCCTGCTGGTCCACAGGCTGGCTCAGAGCAAACCTCTGCTCCACACACCTTCAGGAGGGGTCACACCAGGCCCTCAGTTCCTGCAATGCCAAGGGAAGAAAGCACATTCTGCAGGGGAAAAAGAGAGGCTTTACTCCTTTGCAGCCCAGCATTCCCTTAGGCCCCACTGTGGTTTGGCAATGCTTACACCAGTGTTGTGTGATTTTAGATGTGTCGAGCTGTACAGGGAGATGTGGGGCAGGGTATTCTAGAGAGCATGACTGCCAGTGTGATTTTAACTGTCACCACTACATGGAGTGCTGCCCTGACTTCAGGAAAGTCTGCACAGTGGGTAAGTTCCCAAACACAGCCAGTTCCTCTCCACAAAACCCCCCTCCCAGCTCCCCACCGCACCAGGTCTCCTCTCTGAACGCTTCCATGTCTGTTAGTTCGCTGTGTCCTTGTTCCCTCTCACACATGTGTTGTTCTCCTCCTCAAAAACTCAGGGACAACCTCTTGCAATCCAAAGAAAATTGTGTATCCACAGGTTACTCCCAAGCAAAGGATTTTGCTTTTTACAACAGCAGAGTTAGGCAAAAGGGGGTGAAACAGTTTACTGCTTGTTTTTTGTTCTTTCGTGCATTTGTACTGTATCTGTCTGTCTTATAAAAAAAAAAAAAAAGTGGTAAAAGCAAATTCAGGGTTTTGCAGGGAGAAATTCTGGCACATTCCAACTCAAATTTAAGAAGCATGGATGCTGTAGGGTCTAACCCAAAGCCTGAGGGTGTCCTTCCATGGACAGAAACTGACTCTGGATCAGAACCTTGTCCAGAGTTTGCTGGAAAAGGTGGTTGGATGAGTATTATTTTATGCTTTATATATTTACAAAACCATACAGTGTAAATAAAGACAGGTATTGTTAATTGAGAGTTAAAAACCATTTCCTTGGGAAGCACCAATGTCAGAAATATCAGTTATTTGGATAACTGCAGTTTGTTACATTACACTGTAGTTCCAGTAGGATTACAGGGTGACATAAGACTTCTCAGATCCAGCAACACAGGTCGAGTTTTGTTCAAAATGCAGACACAGCACTCCCTAAAATTCCAGTTCTGCTGCCCTGACACACACTGGAAACACTTTGTGCTTCAGTCCTCCCCATCCTCATTTTGATTTGTGAGGGAACATCAGCATTGCTCGTAGCTGAAAGTACATACTGAGGCACTTTATTATGTAAGCTATTATTGTGGGTTGGATTCTAAAGGTCTTCTGGCATCTACATAACGTTTAATCAAATATTTAAGGCTAAAAGTCTTCCCTGTTCTACCCTAAGTCAGTGAGTACAGGCAAGCACAGTGGGTGTCATCCTGAAAGGATGCAGGAAGTTTGACTAAGGATTGCTGCCCAGTTAGTGTGGCATCAATGCTGACCAAATTAGAGAAATGCCAGACATCATTTATGAACAAAAACTGCCCTAACATCATAAAATAAAAACAATTCTCACCTGTGCATGTGGAATGAATCCACTGGCATGAACAGACTGACTCCACATCTACAGTAATCAAAAGATGCTCAGAATCTGCCTACACAGTAATCCTCTTCTGCTAGATAGTGATTTAATTGTAAAACGTGATTTTGTGCCCTGGGTGTCACAGAGACAAGACTTCGATAGGGATTTATGTACAGAAAGTACTTTTTCTGAAGTCTGTAATAGCTGTGCACACTCTTTCCAAAACAATTTGGTCATTATTTGATGCGAAATAGAAGCACTGTAGTGACTGAAGTTGTCAGAAGTTAACAAATAATAAAATATCAAACCCATGTGGGTATTAATCATGTCAGAACATGGTAGATACTCCTTCAGCATTAATAATTTAAGAACTCTGTTAAACAGTTCTAGTCACTCTGGGTACCTTAGTTAACTCATTCCCACAATTAAACTGTGGTATTTGGCCAGGCACACCAGGTACACTTGGCTGTGACCTGATTAGGCCAATTATTTTTCAGAAATGCTTTGATAGACACATCACTCTTGATCCAACACCTTTTTGCAAGCCTAACCCAGAATTTAAATCTAATTTTGAGGTCACTGCTCTGTGGTGAGGGAATGGAAGCCCGCTATGGTGGGACCTGGCTAGAGTGAACATGGGCATCACGTTTTATTCCACCACAAATTCGAGTGGTTTCAACACACTGCAGTGTGACAGTGCAGTTCTGGCTGCACGGCCTGATCCAAACCCCACAGTTCCACAGACAAATCCTGGATCAGACCAGAATAAGCACCTGATTTTATGGGGCTCTTCTTTACACCGTCCAGAGCAAACGACTTCACTGTAGAAAGGTGCCAGCGTTCAGCAGGAGGTAGGCAAACATCCTGACTGTGCTGCTCTGCCTCGTGCAGGACTCTCCTGTGAAGGACGGTGCTTTGAAGCCTTCGAGAGGGGACGGGAGTGTGACTGTGATGCCGACTGCGAACGATTCGGCAAATGCTGTCCAGACTACGCCAAACACTGCAAAGAGGGTAAGAAACTGCTTTATTACCGTGTTTTTCGGAGAGATCTTTAAATAGAGGTGCTTTGCTTTCTCAGAAAACAAACTCTGCGGGCTTCTTAAGACGCGAGAAGTTAAGGATAGCAAAAAAAAAAATACTGAAAAAATATTAAAATCTAATTTCAAAGGTAAATTGGCCAATTTCTCAAGCACGGATGCACTATGGACACATACAGGGAGATATACTGGAAGCCGTCACCAAGACAAGAATATGTTTAATTTCATCATGTCCTTAAATTTTTTTAGGTCTACCTACAGACCTGGATTCATTTCTGTGAGCACACCTGGCAGATATGCCTGGCACTGGGTCACTGCATTCACAGACCAGACAACCTCCATGGCAGCCAATCCCCAAAGCCTGCGGTGTGACAAACAACCGGAGCTAGGGATTATCATTTGGTGCACTGCACCCACCACTCCCAGTCCCTCGGCACTGGGACAGTGGCTTGGCTTTGCCACGCAGTTACACAGTAATTTAGACTGAAATAGAGTCTGTATTCAGCATTTTTGACTGAATGTCCAGAGGAGGATGAGTGTCTTGGAAGTGTCTTGAGGTGAATTTCCTGCCTTTGAAGTTGTTTAATGTCTCCCTCTTTCTGCCGAGTTTAACACACCCAAACACTCACAAAAGACTATTAAATCATTTCTCTTTTCTTCAGTTAAATATAATGAAAAATTAAGCAACTGTTCCTAAACTTAGAGGGTTTCTTCTGTATTTTATTAAGCTCTAGTATTAATTTTTGAAAAAAAAGAAAAAAAAAAACAACAAAAATTCTTCAAAGCCAGCCTACCACTGTACTCAATATTTGAGTATTTATATTATGTGTGAATAACTGAGAAACCTG
>NW_016690426.1:750489-834212 GCF_001604755.1 Lepidothrix coronata
CAACTGAGGCACCAACAACTGAGGCTGAATCTCCCACCACCCCAAAACCTGAGGAGACAACCCCTGAGGCAACTGAGGCACCAACAACCGAGGCTGAATCTCCCACCACCCCAAAACCTGAAGACACAACCCCTGAGGCAACAGAGGCACCAACAACTGAGGCTGAATCTCCCACCACCCCAAAACCTGAAGACACAACCCCTGAGGCAACTGAGGCACCAACAACTGAGGCACCAACAACTGAGGCTGAATCTCCCACCACCCCTAAACCTGAAGACACAACCCCTGAGGCAACTGAGGCACCAACAACTGAGGCTGAATCTCCCACCACCCCTAAACCTGAAGACACAACCCCTGAGGCAACTGAGGCACCAACAACTGAGGCTGAAACTCCCACCACCTTAAAACCTGAAGACACAACCCCTGAGGCCACTGAGGCTGAATCTCCCACCACCCCTAAACCTGAACACACAACCCCTGAGGCCACTGAAGCTGAATCTCCCACCACCTTAAAACCTGAAGACACAACCCCTGAGGCAACTGAGGCACCAACAACTGAGGCTGAATCTCCCACCACTCCTAAACCTGAAGACACAACCCCAGAGGAAACCACAATGACGGCAGACTCCCCCACCACCCCTAAACCTGAAGAGACAACCCCAGAGGAGCCAACAACCAAGGCTGATTCCCCTACCACTCCTAAACCTGAAGAAACAACTCCAGAGGAAGCCACAACCAAGGCAGACTCTCCCACCACACCTAAACCTGAAGAGACAACCCCAGAGGAAACAACAACCAAGGCAGACTCCCCCACCACCCTTAAACCTGAGGAGACAACCCCAGAGGAGCCAACAACCAAGGCTGATTCCCCTACCACTCCTAAACCTGAAGAGACAACTCCAGAGGAAGCCACAACCAAGGCAGACTCTCCCACCACTCCCAAACCTGAAGACACAACCCCAGAGGAAACAACAGCCAAGTCAGACTCCCTCACCACTCCCAAGCCTGAGGAGACAACTCCAGAGGAAGCCACAACCAAGGCTGAGAGCCCCTCCACCCCTAAAACAGAGGACACAGTCTCTCCGACCACCCCTGCAGCCCCCAAGGCTGACACCACCGTGGTACAGACAACAACACCCACTGCAGTGACAACCTCTGCCCCCAGATTAGTCTCAACTGCTGACAAAGACACAGCAGCTCCCAGCAGTGCTGCAGCCACTACAGCTGAGAAGGACACTCCCACACCTGGAGCAGACACAATGCTTTCAGATACCACAATGGAGATCAAGGAGGTAACAACACCCAAGAAAGACAGAACTACTCTGCTTAAAGACATTTTAACAGCCACAATTGGGAAAGACTTGGCTACCGTAGCTGTGGTGACAACAGCTAAGCCAGGTGACTCTCCTAAAGGTATGGATGACATTCCAGATGCGGCCAAACAACCTGTCACTGCAGCAGCTGCATCAGAAGCAACAACAGCAGCCACAGCTCCCTTGCCCAAGCCCGCAACCACCAAAGCAGAGTCAACTCCTGAACCCAGCAAGGTGGTAACACCCAGTGAAAAAGAGACAAGTACAGAAGTGGAGCAGGCTGCTGCAGCTCCAGAGAGCACAGGTGCTACTTGTGTGGTGGTGATGACAGCAGCTGGCAAAAAAGAGGTAACAACCACCAAAGAAGTGAGCACCACACCTGGCAGAGAACTGGAACAGGTCACTGAAAAGGCCCCTGGTACTGACAAAGCAGAGGTAACTACAGTTGCCAAAGAAACCACTACCAGGGATAAAAAAGACACGATAGAAGAAATGTATCTTGTTTCTAACGGGACATCCAAGCCAACAATACATTTCCAGGAGGTCACTGAGAGCAGAGAGGAGCCTCATCCAACTGACCCTGAAACTCTGCCTGTGAAAGAACCCGAGATAAACAAGCCTTTAATACCAATTGGGGACCTGCCAATGTTACCTGGAGAAACACAAGGTAATTGCATTCCAGTAGATACAAATCACCAGTAACTCACCAGGACATGGCACTGTCCCAGTGCCCGGCCACAAGCATGGCACTACAGCTGCCACTGTCCTGAATATGGGAACCTCAGTTAAATCAATTCTCTGGGTAGTTTAGAACATGATCTGAATTAGTTGGTTTCAGTAATTGGCCCTGCTGAAAAATGTTTGCTGTAAGTACAATCGAAGATGCAAACAGAGAAAAAGTCAAGGAAAAAAGATGATAAATTTCTTACTAGGGAGTCCGGCTGAATATCTACCACTAATGGAACCTAACCTGGCATTTTGTAGCTGCATCCAAAACATATAAGACATAAGCCAGACAAGATTTTCTTTCCTTGTATTCTCTTTCCTCTGTGCTTTTTACCACAACATTTTTCATGCCCTCACTATTTATTTTAATCAGATATATAGCCTGCAGGTTCTTGGGCATTTTTTTCAGTCATATATTGAAAGATATTTTGGAGGGGGAAAAAAGTGTTTTAGATAGGAAAATACTTGGATTTCTGTCCAAAAGAGCTCATCCTTCCTTTATGTTTAACTGAAAGTAAGTGTAAATGCTTTTTTAAAGAAATAAGGAGAGGGAAGAGAGCTCACTAGAGCAGCTTGGGGAAACATCAAATAAAATCCTGGAGCACGGAGAAATTACATGAGGGCTGTTTGTGGGTATTTTTCTGAATTACGGGTACATAGGTGTGACAAATAAGCAAAGACACCACACGTGGTCACTGGGCACCGCTGGGGCCGCAACACGAGGGCCAAACTTTCCCAGAACACACCTCCAAGCAGTGATTAAACCCTGGCTCCCGGTGGGGGTAAGGGGGGAAATTAATGCAATCCTTGTTGAACATTGAACAAGTCCACCTGCCTGTGTCCTGCAGAGAGGAAGGACGACGAGAAGGACCTGTGCAGCGGGAGGCCGGCGGACGGCATGGTGGCCCTGCCCAACGGCACCCTGGCCGTCTTCCGAGGTGAGGCTGCCCCGGACCTCCTCTTCCCTCACCGTCCCCATCTCTCGTCCTCCTGGTCCTCCTGCTCCTCCTGCTGCTCCTCCTCCTTCACCTGTCCTGGCACGGCCCCCTTCCTCCTCCCCGCCCTCAACCTGTCCCGTGCCAGCCCCTCTTCTTCCTTCTCCTCCTCCCTCACCTGCCCTGGCCCTCCTTCTCCTCCTCTTCCCTCCCCTGGCCCGTCCCCCTTCCTCCTTCTCCCTCACCCGCCCCTGCCCCTGCCCCATCCCTCTTCTTCCTCTTCCTCCGTCACCTGCCGCGTCCCCGTCCCTCATCCTCTTCCCTCACCTGCCCCTGCTCCTGCCCCGTCCCTCTTGTTTCTCCTCCCTTACCTGCCCCTGCCCCCCTTCTCCTCCTCTTCCCTCACCTGCCCCGGCCCCCTTCCTCCTTCTCCCTCACCTGTCCCTGCTCCTGCTTCCCCTTTCCTCCTCCTCCTCCTCCTCTTCCCTCACCTGTCCCGGCTGCTCGAGCCCCTCACGGGCCCGGAGCCGCCCCAGCCGCTGTCCCCAGGGCAGGAGGGCCGTGTCCCCGCGGTGTCCCCGGGGCAGGAGGGCCGTGTCCCCGCGGTGTCCCCAGAGCAGGAGGGCCGTGTCCCCGCGGTGTCCCCAGGGCAGGAGGGCCGTGTCCCCGCGGTGTCCCCAGGGCAGGAGGGCCGTGTCCCCGGGGCAGGACACGCCGTCCCCGCCGCCCCTGACGCCTCTGCCCCCCAGGTCACTACTACTGGCTGCTGAACGGCCGGAGCCCGCCGAGCACCAACCCCCGCCGCATCACCGACGGCTGGGGCATCCCCTCCCCGATCGACTCCGTCTTCTCCAGGTGCAACTGCGATGGGAAAACCTTCTTCATCAAGGTGGGCGCGGGCCCGGCCCGGGGCGGGACTGATGAGGAGCAGCTGCGGGGCTCAGCCTGGAGAAAAGGAGGCTCAGGGGGGACCTTCTGGCTCTGCAACCCCCTGACAGGAGGGGGGAGCCGGGGGGGGTCGGGCTCTGCTGCCAGGGAACAAGGGACAGGAGGAGAGGGAACGGCCTCAAACTGTGCCAGGGGAGGCTCAGGTTGGATATTGGGAAAACTTGGACCCAGATTTGTTCCTAGTATGTTTCCCTCCCTGAGAGAAAATAATGAAATGCCCCCACCTCTTTAAAGATGTTATATAGTCATTTCCCAAGGAATCGTTCAGGCCTGGAATTCAAGCAGCTTGTTATATTAATAAAAATCAGGAGATTTAGAAAACAAATCCCTTTGCTCAGTAACCTCTCTTAAAAATTAGTTTCTAACATACTCTAGCCCAACTCAAATGTTAAAAGACTGCAGAAGGTATTTTATAAAGTAGCAGTAGTTTTTTCCTGTTTGTAATGGATGCAGGAGTGATTCCAGTCAGATTTATAATGTACCTATCAAAGTCCTACTGTTTATTTATGGATTATTCTTCAGGTTTGTGTTGAAGTTCAATAACTAAGAATAATTTTCTCTAAAGCTCATTTTCCCCTTGAATCCTCAGGGCCCCCTGTACTGGCGTTTCACTAATGGAGTTATGGATCCAGGCTATCCCAAACCTCTTGCCAATGGATTTGCAGGGTTAAGTGGGAGAATAGTAGCAACCTTACCTGTGGCAAGATTCAACAACAGACCAGAATCTGTTTATTTTATCAAGAGAGGTATGTCTCCTATCTCTGAAGTCCAGGGATCATGAAAAGGTGCTTGAATTACCTTAGGAATAAAACACCGTTTCTCTTGACCCAAAGACCAATTTCTTTCAAAAACAAAAACATAACTGATGTCAGTGTTCCAGGTGGTCAAAAATAGCTTAAAGATGTAAAAACATTTCTTAGTACTTACAGGTCTTTCAGTGCATTTTAAAACAGGTCTGTACAGGAGAGAATCCAGCACTGCAGTGGCCAAATATTAAAATAAGTTTTACCTGGTGGTAAAACTATTTTAGTCCCAAATTAATTAGAGGAGGGGAGGCTTTAATCTTACTAGTTCATAACTATGTATGGAAATGTCCCTATTTCTTATTTTGTATTTTAAATTAATGTCATTTCCTTCACATACATGAATGCTGTACTACCAGCATAACATTATTTGCTATTGATTTTGTGTGTGTAATATGGATACCAATGACACCTTCATATCTGATCAGTGATTGCTGGGTGTTTCCTGGGGTTTTGTTTTTAAACTAATGAAACAAATGCCTCCTTTAGATGGGAACATGCAGCAGTATGTCTACAGACAAGAACCAGCCAAGAAGTGTCAGAGAAGAGCACGGATTACCATCAGATACCCAGCTTTTGTGCCAAGAGTTGTCATCCGGAGGCGCTTCCAACGTGCCGTGCGGATGCCGACCATCATCCGGACTGTCAGAGTCAACCCGCACCCAACTGGTAACTCATGCTTATTAAGGGTCTGTTATACAACTGTTGTAACCTTAGTAGGTTCTGAAACAACATTCTGTTTCACCTTTTTAAAATGTAGTACTTTAAGATGTTTTTAATGCAGCGGCTCTCGCTGCGGGTGACAAGCACACGGCCGCCACAGCAGACACTGTGACACCTCCTCACTGAGGGTTTCTTTTTGCTTGCAGGAGTTCTGCGCAAGGAAATCCGAATGCAAACCTACTGGAGAGGCCTCCCCAAAGTCATCCACTCAACTCTTTCCATACCCAACCAGAACAAGCCCGATGGTTACGATTACTATGCCTTCTCTTACAGTAAGTTAAAGCTAAAGGACATTGCTATAGATCTCAAAAGACACAGAGATGAGGAAGAAGCCCATGTTATCACTTGTGGTTCTACAAGACTGATTTTAAGCACTACTAAAATGTCCTGAGAATTCAAATGTTGCCTGTAATCAAGAGATGTTTCTAATAAGAATCAATAGTTACAGGACAGAGAGCAGCAATGAAATACAGTGGTTCAAACCAGCCTGATGAGGAATGTATTGCCATGGAGTCCAGGCTTGTAAAGTGACAAAAACCTCAATATTTAAACGCAGAATTATATAAATGATAGACTGAAATCCTTGGATCACCCCACAGCAATACTTTTTTCACTGTCTTCTATGTTTCTGACAAAAGGGAAGGACACGAACCACTTTGCTTCCCAGGAAAGCATTATTTATGATCCCAGATAAGGTAGATTCTTTCTTTGTAGCCAGGATCATGTACAAGCACTCCTCAGAGTGGATTATTCAGGCAAAAAGCTCTAGTATCCTGTATTTGGATAGTTGTTAAAGTCCCTGTCAGGATGATTCAATTCCTCACCTTAACACTCATTCACACTTGGGGACCACAGAGTTCCCACTTTTGTAGTCAGTGCAGGATTGTTTTGTTTTTAGCTTGTTTAATTTCCAAATTCTCAAGATTATTTCTGTGTTCAACCAGTACAAAAGTATTCTTCCCTACTCCTGTTCTTGGGACAGATTTAATTATTAGCAGTACTATAAAACTTAATACATCCCAGGTCTTATAAAAAATAAAGGCGAGAGTAGAAGTTTATTGTTAGAGCCTCCCAACTCCACACATGCACGTGGAATGAAAAATCTGTTATTCGGGCCTAAATGCCATCAAAATGCAGGCTTTAATTTCTGGATTCTTTCCATGTATTAAATGTAGTTTCTGGAATTTAATCCTGACCTCTCTTCCTTCCAGATCGGTACTACAGCTTGGATATTGGCAAAAGAATAGCAAGACCTGTTACTGCTCTCACAGGAAAGACTGTATCCAAAGACTGGTACAACTGTCCCAGCAAGTGATGCACAGCAGAGGATTTTAAAAAAGAGATGCCATTTGAACGTCACCATTTTTTCTAATTTTATTAATAAAAGACAATGAAATGTGTGCACACAACTCTAAGTATGAAATGCTGCTTTAAGCTCTGGCTTCATTACACTAAAGCAACCACAGGCAAACTGGCACTTTGTATACACAGCTGGAATTACTTTACAGATCGTTCAACTAATGTTTCCTCTGTTCAGGCCTCCTCTGCCTCCCATGGCATGAGTTACACCTGTGTTGGGAAAGAAAACAAATGCATTAAAGGAATGAAAGGATTTAATCAGCCATTGTGACAATTCATCCTTCCCTAAGGAACTGCCACTGCAGAGGAGCAGATCCTTTCTGACTGAGGTCAAGTTCCCCTCTCTCCCCTGAGCCTGGTGACACACAGGTCACCTCTGTCATGTAAAAGGGGGGGCTGACTATCCTGTGCTGGGTGCTGAAAGAACCAGCAGAGCATTCTTACCACACCTGAAATCAGCTGTTGTTGTTGTTGTTATTAAAATTATGGTGACAGATGAAAGAAAATCTATCCTAGGCCCACCTCCTCACTTTTTTTTTCCTTTAAAATACCAGCTAAACTATATTTCAGTGCTAAAATTGGGTCTTCTACAATGTTAAAATAATGACAAATGGAATACAATTCATCTAAGGATTTTCTTAATACAGAAGTTGCAAACAAGAACTTATTGTTGTGGTTGAACTCTATTTTGCACTATAAAAAATCCTTAATACTTCCAGAAACTTTTGTTTAAATCAGTATAGGACACAGTGATGTCATAACTGGAACTCTTAAAGTGCCAAATGGGAACTGCTCTGTAACTAAACCCAAAGATTTCTAGACTTCTGTCTAAAAAACTTGCAAGTGTAAGATGTATTGCCCTTTACTTTCTCTCCACTGATGAGAACCAAGTGCCAGAGAAGCAGAAAGTTTGCCTGCCTACAAACTGCTCAGACACATTTAAACAAAACTAGAGCTTTTAGGGTCACATACCAGAACCTAGGGCAGGGCATCATTCCGTGTCTAGAACAAACACAGCCTATGAAGTACTTCACAGAGTGTCCCCAGAGGAAGGAAGTCCCACAGAGCCATGGCCTGGAGCCCCCCAGGCACTTACCCCTCTGCCTGTTGAACTGGCGCCCGCGGACCCCCGTGCGCAGCGTCGGGGGCTGCAGCCGCACCCGGCGCAGGGACTTGGGCTGGTTGCTGCTCGTGTCTGTGGAGAGGGGGGAATGCAGAAAGGAAGTCTGTGCCTGGCAGGTTCTCAATGTTTATGTGATTTGATAGGAGTTATGCTCTCTAATTTACTTTAGAATCATGAAGGCGCCTCCTTATTTCACTGACATGTCCTCCGATATAAATAAAAGCCTGAAGGCAAATAAGTTTGGCACTCCTTTTGTTACTTGTGTGTAAATGGGTAACTCACTGATTTACTTTACTTTTTTAATTGAAGGAAAAATAGCTTTAAAGCTGACATCAAACATACCAGTGGATAAACCAGCAAAGTATCAGTAACTTCTGCTCCCTGAAGCATTATTCTTACTCAGCCTACTCCAGCTACTGCGGGCCAGGGAAAACTGGTTTGCCAAAGCACAGAATTTACAGGCAGCAAAACATGATCCTGCTCTAAGAGAATTCAGGGAGACCTTACAACTCCTTCCAGTGCCTAAAGGGGCTCCAAGAGAGCTGGAGAGGGACTCTGGACAAGGGCCTGGAGGGACAGGACAAGGGGGAATGGCTTCCCAGTGCCAGAGGGCAGGGTTAGCTGGGATATTGGGAAGGAATTCTTGGCTGTGAGGGCAGTGAGGCCCTGGCACAGGTTGCCCAGAGAAGCTGTGGCTGCCCCATCCCTGGAATTGTCCTTGGAGCAACCTGGTCTTATGGAAGTGGTTCCTGCCCATGGGAACTGGATGGGCTTTAAGATCCCTTCCAAACCCAATCATTCCATGAGTCTGTGATTCAAAGAGTTTTCTCTTACTTTGTGTATCTTGGCTACCAGCCATGCTGCTGGACATAGAGGTTCCCACACTTAATGCAGTGGAATGAAACAGCTCTTCCCAACAGTTATTCTGTACCTGCAGATGAACTTGAAGGAGGATCCTGACTAGTTGAAGGAAGATCTGACTCATCAGATGCTTGAACAGATTCTTCTTCTTGCTGGCTATCAATTTCTAGACCTGCTTCTGAAGTAATGCTAGGAGAGAAGGAGGGGGAGGAAAACCATGGAAGTGTATTCACATTCTTTCAAAACGCTCAGGCAAAAAAGGCACCGACTTGGAACACAAAGATTCAATGAAACTCAAAAGTAAAATATGGCATAAAATGATAAACTATCCCCTTTTAGATCTGTAATGCATTTGATCATAATACAAAATACAGCAATTACTAGAAATATTAAAAACTGCACTCGTAAAATGGAAGACAAAACCATTTGTCTACGAAATTCATATTCCCCCCACGCTACATCTTTTGTACCTGCACTGTCTTAACTGACTTCATTACATATCTGTGCTTTGAATGAGGAGTGATTTGCTATATTAAACAGGAATGCTTTAGCCTTTATTCAGCAAACCCCCATCCTTCAACTTGGCCCTTTACCATCAGTTTTGACTACTGCAGATCCCTCTGCATTCTCTAAAAAATACAGAAATATATTTTTAAAGATTTTATTTTTGTGACTTTTATACGAGCTTTGTTAAACCAGGAGAAAATCAGAAGAAACCCTTTGTTTCTGAATGAAAAGGTCAGATTCTACTGCTTCAGAGCTTACTAAATCCTGTTTGAGCTGTCCTTCCTACCAGAACAGGTTAAACTGCCAGTGACTCACAGACACACCGGGATGAAAACAAATCATTAAATGTGCTAGTGAAGCAAATGAGTTGTATTTTACCCTTCAGATTCTGCCTCTGCAAACACTTCATCGCCATCGTCCCCAGCCCCAGGCTCTGTGGTGGTGGACAGGTTGCCAGTGGACGTGGTGACCATGGGCACGGACTGGGACGCGTGTTCCGAGGCGTCGGCCGAGGCGCTCTCCGTGAACACCGTCACTGCTCGGGGCAACAAACAGCCTGTCAGCCCCCATTCCCTGCACAGAATCCACGGAAACCACAGGCAGGGCAGGGCAAGGACTACTGGCATTTCATTATTTGCTGAGCAGTCGAGGTTTGCAGCCTTTACTTTGGTCTGCCAACCTCCTGCCACTCACCCGGTGCCGCTACTTGTAACGGGGTTGTGGGGACGCTCCGACCCCCAGATTCCTCCTCGTGAGCAAGGAACAGTGGGGTTTCATACATTCCTAAGCCTGCAACACAAAGGGTCAGTGACAATCATCAAAATAACCAGCTAAAACCCAGAATATAATTGATGTCTTCCCCCTGCTGAAATCCAGCAATTTGTCCTTACATACAGAGACTTTTATAATTTTATTGGCTTAATGTCAGAGCTGATTATATTTTATTGAAAGGTAAAAAACTTGATGAAAATATTACTGCTTGGTTTGTTTACTGTCATCCTTTTCTCATGCCATTATTTTGCATGAGCTTTCTTCAGGGAGCAGTGTATGTTCCATGTCAACAGGGAACAGGGGAAAGGGACTGAATCAGGACAGTAGAGACACATTGCTGGGACACTTTTCAGCAGGTGAGGATATATCCCAAAGATTTCTTTGGTTTTGCTGTTTGCCCCTATTTTTTTATGAGAGGAAAGCTACAACCAAAATTAAAGTTAAACCCCATTCCTGCAATATTTCATTTCATTTTAAAATCATAATACAAGCAGAAATTTTGCAGCTTGAAGGAAACTCCTTTTCACTTTCTGTTAAGTCTCCCTCTGCTTACAATTATTTAAGAATTGCAGGTTTCCACACTTTTAACTATTTCCCAAGTTAGAACTGTGGTGGTTTTTTTACTGAATTATTTCTTTTTCACTCCAAGACCCATGGCAAAGGAAGCACAGGGCTGGTTTACCTCCTTGGGATGCAAGCTGACCCAGATCAGAGTGACTGGAGCTAGTTTGTGGCATATCTTCAGGGGGTCCAAATCTGAACCGAGGAACTCCAGCCACCTGGGGGGAACTGTCAAAACAAAGATTTAAGGAATTCTGCAGCTTCCCCAATGATCAGGGCAGGGTGGGGGGGAAGACAACTTTCCAACCAAACCAAGAGAGCAAATTATACATGAGACAAAATGAATTCCTCCTGACCGTAAAAATCAGCTAAACTACTGCTAAATGAATAACAATCAGCTTCTTAAATGATTTGGAATGCATTCAAAATCAGTAGAACAGTCCTGAAGAGAATACTCTTTACATATCCATCCTCTGAATTCTCACAATTTTAACTGGATTCCTGAATGTGTCCAGAACATCCCAAAATAAAAAATGGGGTAACTTTTCCTACTTTTATTGGTAATATTAATGGGGGGGGGAAGACTGAGGAAGGAAATTAGATGGAACTTCTGTTTGTTTTATCTCTTCTTTAGTCAGTAAGTTACTGACTTAATACAGTTAATACACTGGACATTATCCACCTCCTAATTTGATGATCAGTTATATGACATACAGTTCAAACAATGATTTTCTATCATACTATTTAGCATTTTTTAGCCAATCACAAGTTCATTTAATTTGAATTTATTTTCATTCCACTGAAAAACAGAATAAGGAAAAGCCTTTTTTTTAATTTAATCTACTTACTGAATGGCTTCTGCAAATCCATCAGTACGATGTGGAACTACAAGAGTTGGTGTGCTTGGAACTGTTCTGTCCTCATCATCAAAGAAGTGCTGCTGCTGGAAGAAAAGAGACTGATATGAGAGCCTACAATGTATTTCCAATTTCTACCAGCTGAGTTAAAGGTTGATTCTTCCACACAGTCCAACAAAACAAAGACAGATTCAGCCCTAACAAAATTCTTGTCTAATTTCAGACATCTAAATAGTCCTTACAGTTGATAAAAAATACCCAAACCAAACCAAAATAAGCCCCATAAACTTGCAAGGCACCCATCTTTCCAAAGATTTTTTAGACATCTATTCCATGAGATCATCCTACCACTGAAGTGCCACTGCAAAGGAATCTCAGGGTGACTCATTCCTAAACAGACAGGAATTGTTTGTCTGAACACAGCTTGCTGTAAGGTACCTGGCACAGAGGATCTTCCCCTGTGTGAATAAATTCCCTGTTCTCTCGTGTCCTTTGCTCCTGCACTGCCCACAAAGCCAGCAACCTCAGCTCCCTCTTCCCTCACCAGGCATTCCCCGCATTTTCCTCCTGAATCTTCTGAACCTTTCTCTCCCAAGTACTCCCAAAAGTCCCTCCCAAGTGCTCAGTCACTGTCCAGGCAAAGGGCAGTTGGTTCTGAGGCCAGGTCCAAGCAGAAATCCAGGGACAGGTATATGCAAGTCAAGCACAAACAAAAAATCTGAGCTGATGCCTTTGATCTCAGAAAAGATACCTTAGTCAGCAGCTGCACTTCCACAAAAACCAAAACAACCCCCAAGAGTTAGGAATGCTCCTCAAAGCAGGTTTTTAGCAGTAGACTTTGATACACTTACCATGCCACCTATCCCAGGGGTCAGCTGAAGCCCTCGCCCCACCGACTGTCTTCGAGTCATCTGGATTCTCTTCACAGGAAAGAAAAAACACAGGAGTGTGAGTGCTGGCCTGGAATTCTAGTGACACACAAGTGTTCAAGCAGAGCCAAGGATGGCAGCTAAATGAGTAAGTGCAATGATTACCACGGAATCACAGACTATCCTGAGCTGGAAGAGACCCACAAGGACCATCCAGTCCAACTCCTGGCCCTGCACAGACACCCCAGCAATCCCACCCTGTCCCTGAGTGTTCCAGCACTCCTGGAGCTCTGGCAGCCTTGGGGCTGTGCCCACTGCTCTGGGGAGCCTGGTCAGTGCCCAACCACCCTCTGGGGGATTACATGTACATTCTGGGTAAATGACAGTAGTATTTTACTCAACTTTGGCCTGAGGACAGAAAACTTGCCCACAGAAATACTGTGACCCCCAAGCCTCAGCACTGGTTAACGGTAAAGGATCATTTCAGTCAGGACATTTTTGCAGAATTCTCGTTGTGTAGGTGTTTGTCAAAGCATAATCATGGGTCAGGCACTGACTGTGAAAGGGTTAACTTGGAAAATGAACAGCAACATCCCTTTGCCCACTGGTATTGGTTGGGGCAGAGACTTAATAAAAACTGTTCCAAATCTGAGTTACAACCTGCTCAAACCCAACTCTTTTTTAGTGGAAATACCAGCAGTCACTGTGACTGACACAGCACTGGTATGATGTAATAATAACTCCAAGACATAAATCCACCCTGAGTGCCTCACTGCTTTCAGTGTTCCCTGTCCAGCCCCAACCTGCAGGGCGAGCCACGTGCAGCTGGTTTGCTCAGCTCCCATTGTCAGGATGCTAAACAGATGCCAACCGTTTCCCTGGTAGGTTTTATTTATTAGAAATAATACAGTAATTTCTCTAAAAGTCTCATGAACTGCTAGGGCTGGTTCCTACCTGTACTGGGGGCCCCAGCTCCTGGGGAGGAGCGTGGATGGTGAGCCGTGGGGGCAGCGGGTGGGGTGGCCTGCGGGGGGACTGGGGGGGCCGGGGGGGGCTGTCTCTCGGAGGCAGAGGATGGCTGCTGCTCCCTTGGGCTCTCGTGAGGAAAAGTGGACTCTGCAGCACTCGTGCTCCCTTCTCCTAAAACACCAAGCACAGAGGGGTAAAGCTGTGCCCCACAAACCAAGTCAAAAACACGAAAGCAAACCTTCGAACTCGGCTACATGTTAACATGTTTCTGTTCCCCTGCAACAGCAAGGACAGCTCAGTACTGGTATTTAAAATCACTGAAAAGAGGACTTGTGCCAGTAACAAAATCAGCACTAAAACAAAACTATTAATTATTCAGGTGCTGTTTAGAGAGAGATTAATCTACTGACCCATTAAGTTTCCACAGCAACCAGAGCTCTCAGGGTTTTCAAAGGCATTAGAATAAACCCAGAAAGAACATTTCAAAAGAATCCACATTTCAGGTTAAAATGGCCTTTAGTACTTCACCTTACATTCCTCCTTTTAACTGTATTATTAAGTATTTTAACACATGCAAAATAGCTTCTGTATTTCTCCTTACACGCACAGACTGAAGAGACATGGAATAACCATACCACTGTTTTGGGAATCTGCTGCCCTCTGGTTGCTTTCAGCTCCTCCCATGCTCTCCTCAGTCTCTGTTCCAGGATCTGTACCATCAGCACCCTAAAAACCCACACAAGCACAGTATGACATAGCACTTAACAAATTATAGGCTGTAAAAGAGATCTATAAAAGCAATACAGAAGTATTCAGAAAGTAAACAAAGTCAAATATAGGACAATCTTAAAATATTTCTGTAAATATCTACAAAATTAGGTAAATATATACAACTCTACGAGATTTCAGAAACATGGACAATGGATCCATCATCATTTAATAGTAACAATGAAATATCCAGCTTTTTAAAAGCCTTACCAACTTTGCAACTACACTATTTTCTGCTGGCTCCTGCATTTTGTATTTTCATTCAGTCCTCTTAAAACATTCAAAATCGATTTTTTTCATGAAAACACCATTTAGAAGAAATTACTATCACCCAGTAGCAGCCTCAGTTTTTGGGGACTAATTCCTAGCAGGGTTTTCTCTCCCAAGCATTCTTATCTGTGCAGAAGCATTACAATGCTGATTTAAGGCAAGAAATTTAACAGGCTATAAAGGAAGGTACAAATCTCACCTCAGCATCATCTGCTTCATATCCATCATTACCATCAGCACTACCAGTTCCTTCATTACTGTCATCACCTTCATCTCCCATCCCTGTGTCCTCATCATCATCCTCATCTTCCTCCTCCTCATCATCATAGTCCTATGATAAGACAATAAAAGAGCTCTAAGGAAGTGCAGAAAGGGTAGTGGAATATGTTGAATGTGGAGCACAGACCAACACCCACCCAGCCACTCCCTCACTCCCTCTTCAACAAGGACAAGGGTGGGAAAGCAGATGGAAAACTCGAGGGTCAACATAAAGGCAGGCAAAAAAAACCCCTCCAAGGCGAATTAGCAGATGTTTTAAAAACACTGCAAGTTCACTCCACATGCATATAAACTATTTATACAGTCAAAAAGTTATTCTGATTCAATTAGTCCTGCCTGGTGAGCTTTATATCTGATCAAAGACAAAAATCATACAGTAGCTCATAAACTAATTCCATGATGCACATACTTCCTGCTCGCCTTCGTTTTCTTCGTCATCATCATCTTCATCATCACTATCAATCACAATGACATCATCTCTCTTGGACTGACCATCCTGAGATGAAGAAGTGTTCTGTTGATCTGACTGAAGAGATCCAAGATCTATTGGGATGGACTGGGAAGTTTCCTCACTGTCCTCCATGGCAGGGTACTCTCCCTGGGTAACACCCTGCCAAGGAGCAAAGAAGTTACCAGAACAAACAAAATCAAATGCAACACATACAACAAAAAGTGAACCAGATTCTGAGGCTTAGAGGAGAAACACTAATTACTGCTGAGGACAAAAGACAATGTGTCTGTCAGCAACTGAACAGTGCAAGTCTAAACTTCAAAAGGTTGTAAGTGGTTTCCACAGGAAACCTGAAGGATCCAATTTGAGATTTCACTTCTAAAAATACTGAGTTCTGGGGGGAAGATGGTTATTTCTGCTGAAGAGCTTTTCTTTTCAAATATGCTTACTTCTCCAATCGAGTCCTGGGAGTCTTGATTGTACGTTTGTGCTTCCACCTCTCCATCAGTGCTCTCTTCTGCTGTCACTTCCTCCTGAAAGAACAAACATTTTTCTTGTTTAAAACACATCATTAACCTCAAAGGTTCTTTAACATGTTTGGGATTTTTTTTTTACTTCTTTGAAATAAATTATCTTTTCCCACAAAGAACATGGGCAACCTTTTCTTGCCCTTCCTTAGCTCTGCCTCTATCTAACATCCCACTTCTCTGCCCTGGAGAAACACAATTTCCCCATTCCAGTCCACTGGACCTCAGGGACTCTCAGTCTTTTCAGGACCACAAAGGAACCCTCAAGATTTCCCATTCCATCTCCAGCCTCTCAGCTAAGTAAGTGATAATGTTCTGACACAATCTTTTTTTTTTTCTCCTTTGCAGCATCCCTTTTGCACAGAGTTAACAAAACATCTTTGACTTCTCTAACACTGTTCATGAGTTGCCTGCTGTGAGGTTCTCTCTCAAGTTCATCCCTTTTTCACAGGACATCCCAATTCCTCACACCAATATTCACAGGCATCTTCTGTAAGCTTTTCCAGCAACATATCTTTACTTTCATCTCCTCAAGTACACACTAGAATAACTGTAAAGACCTTCCAGACCACACTGAAATAAGTTTTATCTTCTTCCTCCTCAATACTAGGACATGGCCCTCTCTCTTCCTACAGTTTTTAGGATTTGCATCATTCATTGCAACTGGTATAACCTCTGCCTTTAAAGATACCAGACAAAAATGCTTTCTCCCCAGTAGATTAGAAAGTCACATTAAGAATTAACTGACTTGCTCTTAAGTAATACACTTGCTTTTCCCATTAAAATCCTCCAAAGGAGCAGATTAAGCAGTAGCATTTTATCTTCTTGCAAACCTCAGGTCCAACTCTCTGCATGATTCTCAGTTTCTTTGAAGTAGGTGCATCCACTGTTTCCTCAGAGATTTGGTCTGAGTTTTCCACAGTGTTGTCCTCCTCCTCCTCTCGGGAACGTTTGGACAGTGAAGAACTCGGGGTAGCTGAAACTTTAAAGAGCCTCTCAGTTATTTTCAGAACAACAAATGTACAAACCAGAAGATTAAATTTCGTATTTTCCTCTGGAATATCACCTTTATTTCTGCACTGAATGATAACAAGCAGAATCAGAATCACATTGTGCTGTTTCCTAGCCATGAAAACATCAGCCCCTTTAATTACAAGTCTTACACTCTTGGGCCTACATTCATGTCCTAACTGACCCCAAATGTAAACTTCAGGGTACAGCTCAAATATTTCTTCCTGCATCTTTGCTTTGGACAAACAGACCTAAAACTGATAATCTGGAAAACAAAAAAAACCTGAGTCTGCAAAAGGGTGTTTTTGGGGAATAAATGTTCTATTTACATTACATAGGACAAACAGATGTGCAACAATGTATTACAATGAGTAGCTTAGAGTCCTTCTCTATATTTTACATTCAAGTTTAAGTAGCTTACCCGTGGCTCCTAAAATGAACCTTGCTCCCACAGCACCATGGAAACAGAGGCAAGGTTTAATGTATTAAACCCCAAAGCTGCCCCGAATAAACAAACACACACATAAGGTTTATTCCCTGCTCTGAGGAATGCAGTGCCAACAGCATTTCAGAGGCACCGTTTCTGACGGTTCAAGAAAGGAGCCTCAACTCAGAAGTTCTTAAAATGGGCATTTAACTAAGGGAGGGGAGAAAAAACCCAAACCGAAGTGAGGCCTGGTTTGCCAAGGGTTCAACTGGAGCTACTTTAAAGAAACTATTCCAAAAGGCAGGCCCACAAACCCCCACCAACCTGTGCCAAACACCGCCGTGGAGGTGGAGGGCCTCTCGATCTGGGAGCTCTGTACGACCTCCACGATGGCAGGGGAGGGCTCCTGGGCAGCAGGCTCGATCTGGGGGTGGCTCTGCTGAGTGGGCTGCACAAAGGCAGTGGCCTGTGTCTGCTGCTGGACAGTCAGCAGGGGCTGGGACAGGGAGGTCTGCACGTTGGGGCTGGTGGAGCGCACGGACCCGCTGGTGCTGCCGAAGACGGGAACGTGCTCCACGGGCCCTTCCGACTGCATGGCTGGAAGGCAAAGAGCAGCACACTCAGAATGCTCTAGATTAGCAGAGTCAACGTTCTGTGGATGAATCACGAACTCTGTTGCAACAGAAGTGGTCATGAAACACTCAAATTGCTGCAGGACAAGACGTTATGTGAGGTGCTTCCAGACTAAGAACCACCAGATTTCAAGGCAAAGACACCATTTATGAGCACTGCAGAGCCTTACACTGTATCAAAAAGCTCACCTTCCTGAGTCTCCACCTGTGTTGTGGGCATAACTGTGGCTGTAGGGGTAGTGGTGGGGTTGGTGACTGTAGCAGGAGTGACCATTGGACGGATACTGGCTCTTGGAGTAGACTTATTCCCAGCTATTGCAGCAGCAGTCACTTTGCTGGGAGTTGACACGACAGGAGTTGGCTTAATGTTTGCTGTTGGGGGATCTGAAGTGCTGGCACTGAAAAACAGGAGATTGCTTTCACCATGGTGCTCCAGAAAGCAGGTTTTAAATACACCAAGTGTAAATATATTCTCATAGCCAGAGACACTAACTTTTAAAGGCTTAAAATTTGAAAGCCTGATAACAGTCAAAGGAATTGTCTTCCAAACTTTTTTATAGCTGAAAAAAGACAGACACACTATGCCATCAGTAGCATTTTGTGCAGCTTAGAGGACCGACAGGTTTTTTCAAAGGCAACCAACTAGAAATCTGAAAGCAGATCAAAAAGAGGGTGTAGGTCATACTATTAGTTGTGCTGGGACTTTATTACAGTGAGTAATACATCTTACATCAAAAGTGATTCACTCAGTATAGAGCAACATCACCTTTTGGTTGAGACAAGGATCAGCCAAACTTTAGGAGGCATTTTTGAAAGCCTTGCTACCTAAAGGATGCTGTCATAAAAACTGAGAGGGACTTTGTTATCCAAACTTATATAATACAGCAATATTTCCCATTTCAAAGCTTAGGTATTTGACCACTTTATCTGTTATTAAGAGTTGCCATCTGTTCAGTCCATTTCTCAGGTTTGACATTCTTGCCCAAGGAAAATCCTCCCTAAACCCAAAAAGGTTAAAGGTAACAATCAAAGTTATATAACTTCAGGAACGTCTGAAAACATTTAAAAAAATCTTTTATGCTTCCCAGAAACCATGTTCCTGGTGTTTTATATGACAGTTTAACATTTAAAAGCTTTACTGATTAGAGGTAGTTGAGACACAGGAAGAACATGTGTCAATCAGCATCTTCACCTGCTTAAGAAAAATTATGAGAAGCCATGAAATTTATGAAAATTATGGTTTACTAAAAAGAGCAACTACATAAAGACAGAACTAAGAAATATCAACGATGGAAACTCTGCAAAACCCCCAAATCCTTGAACTCACATTCCTCTTTCACCTGAAGCCGGAGTGGACTTGAGTGAGATTTGCCTCTGCTGTTCTGGGACCTGTCAGGTAAGAAACACAAGTGTCCTGTCAATACATGAACCAGAGTGAGCAAGCTGGAAAACACCTGAGCAGCAGATCTCTTTGCAAACAAGTCTGTTAGAGAAATGCCTGCTACCCTTTACCTGGTCAGACCCCACGACTATTGCAAACCATTCTTCAAAACCATGTTCTTCAAACCAAACTACACCAGCCACACCGAGTCTTTAAACTGACTCAGTAATTTCTCAGTTATTTTCTGAGGCTTTGAGATAATGGCAGCCAGAACCCACTATACTCAATGTATGAGTAAAATGCAAAAATAGAGAGCAGAGTGGAAATAGCTCCTTGGCCAACTCAGTTAATGACAGAACCACCTGCTTGTTAGCACTGGGAACTGTGATTACGGCAAGAAATAAGTTTCAAATTAAGTTCTGAACCCTCGCTAAAACCAACCTGTGTATTTCCAAAACCACGGAACAGTGGAACCTGAATAGAGCCCAGTTTGTTGACCAAGCCTAGCTGGACAGTGGTGCCCTCAGGATTTGGTACCTTGTTCGTGGACTCCGGGGGCTCATCGCGCTGCTCGTGGTGCCGCTCCTGCTGCTCCCGCAGCTCCCTCTCCAGGCGGCAGATCCGCCCCTCGTACTGGGATTTCAGGGCACTCATCCGCACCTCCAGCTCCGTCTTCTGCTCCTCCAACGAGCTGCTCTTCTGCTTCCACTCCTCATTTTCCTTTGTCAGCTGTTCTTTTGTACCTGGGTGAGCAGGAGAGGACTCGGTGTTGTCACTGTAACCCAAGTCTGCCTGTGGAATACCTGGTGTTTTACTACGTCACTGAAGGATTTTGAAACCTTAATGTTAAGCTATCAAAGGAACTCTCAGAGGCAGTTATAACTTCCATGTGCCATTTTTCTATTTAATGACAAGATATAAAAACGTGTAATAAATATATATGTAATAATAAAGAAGTACAAGCTGGTGCACTTTTGTGTTGTACACAAAAGAACAAGGTGTTTTCAGCAAGCTCTTACACCGTCATTCCTCTCAATGACAACTGAAAATAGAGGAGGCAATGTGGGTTGGACCTGTACATTTAGGGAAGGGGGGAATTACCTGAGTTGTTAGTAGGGTCAATCTGCTCTAATCAACAGAGGGCTGAAAAATGGGGGTTATCATGTTGGCTGGCCAAAAGTAAGCAAAACTTTTTTTACCTCCAGTGTACAGTTAGTTATATACTTTTATCATCCCCTGAAAAAATTTCAGTTTTAGAACAATTCCTGTAACATCTAATCTAGAAAACATCTTTCAGTAAAATATGAAGTAGGCCATATTTTCCCAAACATCCTGTCTAAAGGTTTTTCCACAGGAATAATCAAAAATCCCTAGAGACAAAAAAAAAATAAATTACAATACCAGCTAACTGTGCAATTTTCTGCTTGGCTGCAAGCAAGGTCTTCCTAGTTTTCTCTTCCTTCTCAGTGATTTGTTGCCTGAGCTGTTCTTCCTGTGTAGTCTTCTCTTGCAGATCTTGATGAAAACGGGCCAGTTCTGATTGTAGCTGCATTATCTGCTCCTGAAGATTTCTAACTTCAGTCTCCTTTTCTGCTATAGTCTAGAGAGAGAGAGAGATTGCAGCTGTTGGTCACAATCAGCTTTTCAGCAAATACAAAACCCAATAAGCTCCAAGGATCCAGTATTAGCTGGCCACTGGATTAAGGCTAAAAGGCTTCTAACGAATAATCGGGTGTCCAGTCCTCTGAATGTAACAGCTTATTATTCCAAGAAATAATGCGAGACACACTAGACATAGGATTTAAACCAGGTTTAAGGTCTGTCTTTCCCAACAAGGTAGAGGCACAGCAGGCCACTTCACATATTTCTGTGCACACACAGAAAAACACCCTCACCTTCTTCGCTGTTACACATTTTCGACTGATTGGAGTACAACACTCTGAAATCACTCACTGTTCTTACCTTTTGTAAGCTTTCCACCTGAGTCTCCAAATTCTTTGTCTTCACTTCAGCTTGACTGAGAGTGTCTTTCAGCTCTTGTACCTCCTGGGCAGAAACCTGGTCTTCTTGTTGTTCCACCAAAGACTGAGTTGATGCTTCGGCGACCATCTGAAAGGTATCAAGGTACCAGGCTAAAGAGACCATCTGATCAGAATGATACTGCTCTCACAAGATACTTTCGTGTGCCAAGGGATCAGTTTAAATGTCCTGGGCAAACGCCAGGAACTCCAAGGAAGGCTAAAGTTCAGTTCTCCCTACCTTATCGTGCTGTGCCTTCAGCTCCTCGTACTGAGTCTTGTACCTGCGACCAATTTTCTTGACCTGTGTTATAGTTTTCACTTTTTCTTGTATGTCAGCCACTTTAGCATCTAGTTCTTTCTGCAAAGTATCCTTTTCTGTTCTTATTTTAGTCACTTCCTCCTTCAGGCTCTGAACAAGATTCTGGCTTGTAGTCAAGGATGCATTAGTTCTAAATAACACGAAGCCAGAGGAAGATGCAAATGAGATGCTTGAAATCATATACACATTTCAATATTGCTGATTTATGCAATATCACAGGCATTATCTGTAGTGACTTCTGATTTCTAGGATTCTGCAGAACAGAATAGAAATAATTCTACAATACATTAGTTCAGAATAAATTCAGCTAAATGACAGCTTCCAAAACAACCCTCCCTTTGTTTTACCTGCTTATTATCAAGCTACGGTAAGAACACAAAAGGATTCATACTTACACGGAGACAGTTAAGAAATCACGCTTCCAGATACAGCTCTAATTAAAATACTTTGCTTTGCACAAAATCTTTTGTTAATTGATTAATACCACACCTGGCTACTTCTGCTTTAAGCCTGCCTGTTTCTTCACTCATTTGCTGGACACGTTTGGCATTTGCCTCCTTCTCCGAGAGCAGCTTTCGATACTCTTCGAGATCCGTGTCCTTCTGCTGACTCAATAAATGCTGGAAGGGTGAGAAAAGAGTCTCCTTTTTTCATAAAATCATTATACAGTTATAGCCAGAATATCCCCTTGAATTAAGCTGCTGCTTTTGCATTTTGATATGGAACAGCCAATTTTGAAGCTACAGAAACAAATGCGTTTCTTAGTTCGTTGTTTAGAACTTTTTTTTCAGTTGGTTGATTGTTGGGGTTTTTTTTCCCCACAACATTGTTGAAAAAATGCAATCCCCCACCTGAGTCCGGGCTTTCCAGCGTTTAACATCCTCTTCCAGCAGCTTTTTCTCTGCCTGCAGCATTCCACTCTTCTCACTCAGCTCAGCATTGGACTCTTGCAGAGGTAGGATGTCTGCCTCAAGCTTGCGGACCTGGAAAAGCACAACAGGGGATTAAACTCTGGATCATGTGAGACTGAAGGAATCCCTCAAGCAGAAGTCATGATATAGCTTCCTTCCTAACTTTCTGCCTTCCAGTGGGGTGAGGACAAGAGCAGGGGATGATCCTACGGAGCAAAAAAATACTGGTGCGACTTCGCAATCGTGGATTCTCACCCCTTGTACTTTGGAACAGGAAACAGATTAATAATCTCATGTTAGAAGCCAAGCAACACTGCACAGGATTTCATTAAAATAAGCAGCACCTCCCTTTTCAACTCTTAATAAAGCTGGGATTTGCTTTTTATGTATTCTTATACCAATTTTCATTTAACTGCTGATAATATCCTTGTTCCTGGATACCTCTAGCCAAAGATAAATGCTGATTTTGTTTCATGGAAGTGGAACTGAATTTCTTTTCAATGTTCTAGGTGGACCAATGTCTTTTAAAATTCTAAATGGGAAGTTCACTCATTAGTGTATGACTTAAAGGAATAATCATAAGCTAAATAATGTATTTACTGTAATTAGCAGTGGTATATCCAGACACTAACTCGTCCACTGAATATCCGAGAAGTTTACCTGAAGCTCAGTACTAACCTTTGCTTGAATTTGTTGTAGCTCTTGTTCCAGCCTCTCCTTCTCTTCTCTCAGCATCTTGTTGGTTTCTATCAGTATGTTCATGGTCTCAGTTTTCTTCATTAATTCCTCATGCTGTGCAATGGTTTTTGCTGTTACCTTTGGAAAGATTGAACTCAGTCATTTGTTTTGCTTGCACATGCACATAACACTCCACATGGGCATTCAAAACAAGCAAATACAGCTTAAGAAATGGGAGATAAATTCTTTTTATTTTCTTTATTATTATAAGCATGAGTTGCTCCATTTGGCTAAAAGCAACCCCAGCTTAAAAAACACTCGAATTCTTTCAAAAACTCATTTTTGGGCATAGGCAGCAAAGACAAAGAGTAGAACACAGACCACAGCCCTCTGCACTCACTGCAACCATAACATCCAGCCATACCTGCACTTTCTCTCTCTCAGCATTGAGACTGTCCTGCAGTTCCTGCAGCTCCCTCTCCAGGTGCTCCACTCTCTGCCGGTAGCGCAAACTCTCCACCTGGGCCACCTCAAACCTCGTCTCTGCAATCTCCTTCTCCCGCCGGATAAACCTGCAGGGAGGAAATGAACACCAGGTCAGGTCGGGGGAAAGGCAGGACAAGGAATCTTATGCCTGTTTAGTACAGAAATTGGGTCAGGAAGATCAAAAATTCTTCAACATCTACATAAACTCCATAAAAACCGCAATGAGAAAAAAGATCCCCTTTATCTAACTTGTCTGCCAATCCCATGTGCAGGTTCCTGTCATAACTGACTAATTTTTCCTAGGAGCAGAAAGAAATCTCCTGTGCTAGTTACTCATGTAGCAAAACCACCTCCCACCTAGTAAAAAAGTGCTTTAATTTTAGACACTGTCCTTCAAATATAAAGCAACGCAGAACTATTTAATTTCACAACTGATTTATAACCCCTGAGAGAAGGAACCCAGAGCTGCCTAAGTTACCTAAGAATTTCCAAGATTTGTTCCTGGGATTTGCCTTCCTCATTGAGAGAAACATTGGCTGCAGTCGGGATGGCTTCTTTCATGGAAGTCACCATCTTGTTGCTCATACTCTCCAGCTGTTCATGTAACAACCGGTTCTGTTTCTCCAAATCCTCACAGCGGGACGCGAGTTTGGAAGCTTCATCCTACGACAAAATCGTTCAGTGACTGATTTCTGCAGCTGAATTTCTGTTCGCTGAACAAAAGCCACTGAAACCATCGTACCTTGATCATTCTCTCTCTCTCTTCCCAGGAGGCTTTGGATTCCAACAGCTCAGACTCAGCTTTCCGAGCAGCCTCCTCCAGCTGCTGCCTCACTGCTGTGTTCTTTGCCACTTGGTCTTTGATGGCCTGTAAAGCTTCCACATCGGCAGCGTGAAGCATTAACTCCCGTTCATATTTATTCTGAGCTTCAGAAGCCATCATTGCCTGCAGAAACCCACCAAAAATAAACTCTGTTATCTTTAGTGCTGTGTGTTAGATATGTACAAAGAGACAAAATCAGAGGCCACTAATCAAAAAGAAAACCACTGGCCAAAACCTCTGCTATTCTCAAACACAAAAATCATGGCCACGCCCATTTACTACGTTTTGGGTTGGATTAAACAGCCTAAATTTTTCTACATCCTTGACATTGATCAGTGTTGCCGGAATTTTCACCTCCAGAAAAGTAGATTCCCTTTAAAAAACTAGCTGGTAACAAGACAATCCTATCAGCTGCTGCTAAATATCACATTGCCCCACAGTTTTAAAAGATGACAATTACATTTTGGGTTAGATATTTTCCCCATTGTCCTGTTGTGAGAATTCAGGGTTCTTTTTTGCTTCCCCCTCAGGAAACTGAGGTAGTAATTAATTAAAACCAATAAATTACGTTGCCCAACCTATTTCTTTACATAATGAAACAGGCTTTAGAAACAGAAATCTATTGCACCATCTGTTGCTTTCTTAAATGACACAAACCGTGCTTGCAACACAGAGTCAGTTCAGTTGATATTACAATATTGATCAAGTAGAAAAATGAAGCATTAAATAAGCAGCTGCTCCCAAAGTGGAGAATGTGCTCTTGCAGCACTTTCCCTGCTTCCACCAGCCTCTGAGCAGCAGTTCAGTTTTGAGTTCAGCTAAAAGACTAACATGAGGTTTACTGTCCCTGGCTCAAATTAGGCAAATACTACCAACGTACTTGTTCCTGGCAGTCACGACGGGCCTGCTGTTCATTATTCAGGGCTGTGCTGGCTCTCTGAAGAGCTTCCTGAACTTCTGACTGCACAGCTGACAGACTCTTCTTCAGCTCTGACAGCTGCAGGGACAGGGGAACAACAAAAACAAAGTGAGAACAAAGCCAATACTAAGTGACAGAGTATTTTATAGAGTACTGAACACAGTCATTAATAATGTAGAACTGAAGGGTAATTACTTATAAATTAAAGTTAGTATTAAAAAAGGAGAAATATTTTCAATATTTGGACCTTATTAATATAAAGAGTTCTTTCCTGGTAAAAATATATTCGTGTGTTTTCAGAGCTGGGCCTCTAGTAGTTCTACTTACAGTCATCTTGTTTGTTTGTGAAACCTCTCTCAAAGGCTTTTACTCATGTTTTTCTGCCAACTGTGCTCAAAGTTCAGGAAGACAGCTTTGAACACACACTCACCCCAATGAAGTGACAGGGTTAAGGTACTACTCCTGTTTGGAACCCTCTCCCAAATTCAGTCAGCCCCGTGTGCACTATGAAACATTTAGTTCTGGGCACTACTATACTGTGAAAACCAGGGAGTCTTGTAAAAGCACACTGCTGTGGACTCTGCAAGGGGATTTAGGGAAGGGGGTGCTCAGTGCATACCTGTTGTTCCATATTCTCCACAGCTTTACGTTTCTCCTCTTGCACTTCTTGTTTTTCCTTTTCTGACTCCATCAACTTCTTCTCCAGCTGTGCCTGATACTCTGAGGACTCCTTCAGACGAGCTTCAACTGTTGTACGAACTTCCTCTGTCACCTGCATTAAAATCCATCATGAGATCCATTTTCCCCCCATTGAATACATTATTCTGATATAAAACCAGTATTTTATTAACAGCTTAAAGCCAGAATAGGTATTCTGAGCATCTCATTTAGACCAACAACACTGAAAATATGGAGAATCACAAAGAGCAATGAATAATGGCACTAATAAACAATGGTAACTACTTACTTGCTTTTCCTTATTAAGGGATTCCTCTAGACTAAGAACCATGGCCCTGTACTGCTCCACATTACTAGAACTAGTCTTGAGTCTCTCTTTCAGGTCATTGACTTGTTCCTCAGCTTGCCTCAGTCGACTTACAAGATCATCCACATCTTCATTTGGACTCTGCTGACCTGCAATATTAGAGCACATTCATTAATGGAAGTTTAATTCAGTTTTTTTTAACCACTGTTCTGTCAAAAACTGAAGTCTTTTTAGGATAATAATATGGAAAAAACAATCACCTTCACAAAGCTTCCCTAAATACAACTGTCACCCCTAACCAAAATAAGAGCTTACAATAAACACTGTTGACTATTTAAAAATACCTAACCTAACAGACTTAAGTTCCTTCAAATAAAAATAAAAGGCATCCTTTAATAAGTTTTGCTTTATTCTTCCCCTTTGTCAAAGACTGCTTGGACAGGAGTTTCACATTAACAAATCATCCTGTAATCATCTGTCTGAATATGTGATGAACCAAGAGGTTTATTATTTAGTGTACCGCCCTCCTAATTCCAAATTACTATGGATTATGAATTTTACCGTTCTGCAGGTAGCAGTATTCCCCATAAAGAGAAAGTAAATACAGAAGAACATCTTACCTTTCCCTGGAGGCCTCTGTGACGACTGAGATGTCAGCTGAGCCTCGGTGTTGTTAAGCTGCTGCTTCAACATGGCAGCTTCTTTCTGGGCATTCTTCAGGAGCTCCTTTGTGTTAACGTGACGGTTTGTCTCAGTCTCCAGCTGCCTCTTGAGATCCAGGATCTGAACCTGCAAACACAAGGTTCCTCAACTTGTAATTATTCCCAAATGGCACAAAGACCAAAGGTGTTTACAAAGGAACACGCTGTGAGCTGGCAGAAGCCATGAACTTTATCTTCCCCCAAACAAGTGCAGCACATTTCCACTCACCTCTTGATTTTTGGTGAGGGAATGCCTTTGTTCCACCTCACTCTCCAGTTTCTTCTTCAGCTGAGATATCTCACGCTCCAGCTTTTCTATCTGGTTATTGAGTCTTTGTTTTGTTTCTGTCTCAGACCTCTCCAGTATTCCCTGATAAAAGAGCATGATGCACTATGCTTAAAATCACTATAATGATTTTCTTTTGAATTACTGCAGCACTTCATACAAAGTTGTCACAACACTTCTCCTATCCCCAAAATAAATAATAGGCAGATACAGAATATTATAAAAAGTAGCACTTACAATGTCTGACTTAGTTTTGAAAAATTTTTTAATAATACTGATATAATAAATATTACTGTAAGGAAATCTATTATTCATGCAGCCTAATTCCATGGATTAAAACTCCCCCAAAAGATCCACTACAGAAATAGGATTCAGTCACACGATAATATGTGCAACCCTAAATACAAAATAAGTGTCAATATACCTTATAATAAATTATATAAAAGTAAAAAAGTAAATATAATGTAATAGGAAAATAAACTACCAAGGCAGGCACTGGTAAATTTTGCTAATAATTAACAGATTTTTTTCCTTTCACTTTGTTCCACGTGTTTTGTTTCTGTTTTATTAAGACAACCCTTCTCATCAACTCAAAATTCTCAGGACTTTGCCCAGGTAAATAAAAGAGTAGGACAGGAATCACAACCTTGTTGAAACAAGTTGCTCAAGCATTTTATGTTCAGTGTCGATTTGTAACCATATAAAAATCCAGTTTGAGACCCAATCCCATGACTGTTTTATTTGATTTTGATGGGTATTCACTGAAAACTCTGCCAGACAGACTCAATTTGGACAGACTCAACACCACATACCTGAATTGTTCTCAAATTAGTGAGCAGCAAGTTCTGTCCTCTCTGTTCCACCAACAGAGAATCCCGTTGCTGAGTCAAACGCACATCTGACATCTTCAAGATATCTTTCTCCTTTTTCAAGTTTTCTGCTCGTACCTTTAGGACAACAAGTAATAAGAACTTTGTTATCAATCCCAAATCTACCCATTAATTTATTTTTATGAGCAGTTAATATTATGTTAATAAAAGGTTTTCATATTATAGATGGCATATTAAAATCCATGTGAATTTAACTAAGAAGAGTAAGAATGCAGCTGCAGGATATTGTTTTCTCTGTGAACTGAAACACCTTATTCTTATGTCTTCACTTAGTAATTTCAAGATAACCATAAGAAAAACTCTAATACTCGCTTGAAATATCCAGCAGTGCCACAAACAATTACTAACCTCTGCCACTGCCAGTTTTTCATTAGCTCCCCTCAGGTCTTGAGTCATGGTGTTAATTATCTGCTCTTGCTTCTGAGTGGTGGCTGTGAGTTTCTGGGTTCTCTCGTGCAGGGAGGTGATTTCCCGGCGATATCCTTCGACGTTGTCCTGCAGCATTTCGTACCTTCAACAGAGAACAACAAAGCAAAGCACGTGTTTGCCACATCCAACTGTGTAACTGCAGGAGGTGCACGCACACAGCTGTTTCATGGTTTTATGCAGCAGTTTTCACACGTGCCTCACTCTGCTGGAGGTTATACTCTTGCTCCCACCCTCACTATTAACTTCGTGTTCTTACACAGAATAGACAATATTGATGTTTAACTGGCAATTCTTCCTTAGCAAACAATATCAAGCAGCCAACATGATTCTGTGCCAGAGAACCCAGACCTAAGGCTGGGTTAAAACAGCTGATTTACCGTTTGGAGGCAAACTCCAGCTGTGTGGATATCTTGGCATTTTGGGACCTCAGGTCTGTGACCTGCTCCTGAAGCTTTTCGTTTTGTTCATTCAGTAGCTTGTCGTTCTCTGCCTTTTCTTTTTTATAGTTCTCAAAAACTTCCTGCAACTACGACAAAGAACAGATATAAAAGTGTTACCAAGAGTAAAAAGAAACAGTGACAGCTTTTTCTAGTGCCTGCTGAAAAATGTACCTGCTTCAGTGCAGCCTTAGCCTCCACAGTCTCCATGGACTCACTCATGGACACGGGGGCAGGAGTTGACATGGCCGGAGGTAAACTGGGCCGCTTTGGAGTGGAGGTGAGACAGAGCTCCTCTGGTAACACACCTGAAGCTAAAGAAACACAAAGGGGATTTTAAAGGCAACAATTCCTGCCGAAGCAGAAGATCCCACAGCCCCACTGCAATGGGGTTACCTTGCAGAGGGATGATGGCTCCTGTGGTCTGGGTGAGCAGGATGCGGAACATGTCCCGCTGCCGGATGATGGACTCCACGAGCTGCAGCTGGTGCTGCCGCGACTCCCGCAGCTGGTGGAGCTCACCCAGGGCTTCGTCCAGCTGGCTCTGGAGCTCAGAAATCCTGGAACAACAGCGGCTTTCAGTAACACACACAGCAAGGTGTTCACGGATATCAGGGTGTTCTGGGCTCCTCCTTTCAGGAAAGACACTGAGGGGCTGGAGCGTGTGCAGGGAAGGGAATGGAGCTGGGAAGGGGCTGGAGCAGCAGGAGCAGCTGAGGGAGCTGGGGGGGCTCAGCCTGGAGAAAAGGAGGCTCAGGGGGGACCTTCTGGCTCTGCAAGTCCCTGACAGGAGGGGGGAGCCGGGGGGGTCGGGCTCTGCTCCCAGGGAACAAGGGACAGGAGGAGAGGGAACGGCCTCCAGCTGTGCCAGGGGAGGGCCAGGTTGGACAGCAGGAGGAATTTCCTGCTGGAAAGGGTGGTCAGGCCTTGGCAGGGGCTGCCCAGGGAGGTTTGAAGTGCCCAGCCCTGGAGGTGTCCCAGGAAGGCCTGGCCGTGGCACTCAGTGCTCTGGGCTGGGGGACAAGGTGGGCATCGGGCACAGGAGGGATTCCATGAGGTCTTTTCCAACCTCAACGATCCTGTGATTCTCTGACACAGTCCTGCAAACTTCTAGGAAGACAGGCCTTTGGGCTGCCATTTGTAGATGGTAACAAAAGTAGGCCTTGTCCATGAAAAGCAGAATACAGGCAATTCTATTCCTGGGAATAACTTCACAGAAGTCAGCAGCATGAGCAGAGAAACAATTTACTAGAAGGAAAGGGGTGACTTACTTAGATGATGCTGTTTCCTGCTCCTCTTTTTCTCTAGCCTCTCCCAGCTCCCTAAGAGCCACCAAGAGACGCTGATTCTGCTGCTGAAGTTCTTGGATATTTCTGTAGGAGACCAGATGCTGAGTGATCACTTCAGAAGAGCTGCTGATGTCAGCAGAGCTCACTGCTTCCTCACGGATCACGTGATTGCCTCTGGCTTCTTCCAGTTCCATCAGGAGCACACAAATCTGAAAGAGAATGTTCTAGAGTGAAGTTTGCACACAGACTCAAAATTTTGCTCTGAAAAACAACATGTGAAAAATAAAGTACTTGGAAATTTAGGGGTTTTTTTCTACAATATACAATTACAGTCAATGAATCCTTGTAACATAGTTATATTCTAGAAAAATGAGTCTGACAAAGGCAATAAGATCAGAAGTGGATAATCTGTGTTCAGTTCTGCAAACAGATAACAGGACATTTCAATCAAAAGGGTACATATGTGAGTTTCCCACGTCAGATATTTAACACTATTATCCTACAGCAGCATCACTTCTACCCAGCTAAACTTACTGAAGTTGTGAAAGTAGAAACAGCAGTACCATGATGTTCTAAGGAGAAGCTTTTAACATCACCAAGGCACTTAGGACAACCAAAGTCTACACGTGGCTGAACACAACTTCCAAACAAACATCAAAAATACAGCACCATATTAATAAATCAATCACAAATAGCACATTTAACCATAACAACATTGGTTCACCTGCTGGGAAAGATCTTTTACTCGAACTTCCAGTCTCTGGGTTTCTCTCTCAAAGAAAGAGGCGTGTTTGTTGGCTTGATCTGCCTTATCCTGCAAGCAATGGATCTCCTGCAAGCAAACAGGAAGGAACACATCACCACTCAACTCACATTCCTCTAAAGAGAGATAACATCATGTGCACACATGCCTTGTGAACCAAACTGCTCTTTAAAGTTACGCTCCCAAGGTTAAACTCCAGGTGTTTTGGAATCAAAAGCCACACTCTTTCATGCTGTACTGCTATATGGATGAAAATTAACAGGAAAGGAGCACTGAACTCCAATTTTACGTCAATGGACAGACAAATACTAAACTACTCGCTCAGAAAACAAGAGATTGTAAATCTTCACTATAAAAAACTACGAACTATGTTGCTTTTGTAAAATTCTTTGTACAGTCCCATAAACCGCAAGACACAAAGCTCCACAGATCTTTTCCCACAACAGAAGTTGACTGAGAGACCCATTTTATACATTTCCAACAGCAATTAGACTTAAAGAACAAAAAAATTAGTTTTCCCCATCATTTTACATGCTCTTTTATTTTCCACTGACCTTCATAGCTTGCTCAAGCTTTGCAGACAGACTTGCAACAGCTTTTTGGGATCGCTCGAATTCCTCACGCTGACGTTTCAGGATCGGGGCTTTGGCTTCCACTTCCTGCACTATTTCATCCAAATATTTATTGATTCTCTTGTTCTCCAGCTTTTCCATATGCAACTGATCCTGAGATTCTACATAGGCATTGTAGAGCTGCAACAAAAGGTTTCTTGGTTTGTTTTCGATAGATGTTCTCTTAAAAAAGAACCACTGGTCATTATACAATTTATACCTTAAGGCAGTATAATTTTATATAATTCCACACCAGTTAATTCAGAGAAACAAGTTGGACTTTCAAAACAATATGTTTTTAGGGCTCATACCATGGCAAAACAGGTACAGTTATTAATTTAAAAATGGCAAGCTTTATAGTGCAACTGTCTGCAATAAAAGAATTCGATGTAAAAGGCACAAATCTCAAACAAATTTAAGAAAACAGAAATATCAAAACCAGTAACACAAAAGAAAGTAATTTAATAGCTGGACAGAATATCAGTAGCAAATAATGAAAACACAAATTACATAAATAGAAATTTAAAAACCCCTAGAATTCGTATGAGCTATGGTTATATTAATTTTTTTTGCAAGTATAAGCCAAAAGCACAGCAGATTATACAATTATGGAAATAAGCAAAAAAAGTCTGCATATATAAAATAAGTTTATTTTAACAAAACCCACTTATTTCTGAATTTGATCTACTAAACAAGAACTGTAAGGTATATTGAAAAAACTCCCAGTAACTCAGCAAGCAAAGTCTGCCTCAAATAAGATTTCACCGACTCCAGGGATCACACCAAATCCAAACTAGCGAACCAAGGCTGCACCTTTATTTTATTAGTGTCTCTCTGATGGCATTTCAAGGGCCTTGCTAACGAAGAATTTCTCCTCACTCACCTCAGTTAACTTCATTCCAGGCTTGACCACTTTGGCTACAGCTGCAGCAGTGGGAGACATGGCTGCCAGCTCCTCCTCGGACAGGATGGCTCCTGGAGACACAATCCCATTAAAAAGCTGCAATAATTCCCACCATAAGTATTCTTTATTAATCTAAACCATGTCTCATACACCTTTCCAACTCCTGTATTCTAAATTACTATTTTAAGCCCTTAAAAGTTTCTGGTTTAAGAGCTTTCTCTAATCTCTATAATACGCATTCACGTGCAAGTGACTGGTATTACCTACAATATTCCAAGGCATACATTATCAGTGTCTCTGTCTAGTTTAATTGGAAATGCTGAAAAGCTTTTAGTATTAGGACTCTTCAAACTGAGATCATTTCAGAACATCAGTAATTGAAATAGCTGGAGCGAAGTTTAGCCTCAGGTTTCTTATCACACTGCCAGAGCTTTAGAGCAGCACAACACTGGTTTATTTTCATTAAATTAACATAGGGATACAGCAAATATACTTCATTCTTCTGCTCCTTACTGCTCTGCTCTTTTTCCTTTAGAAATTACTGATAAGTGGCAAACAACAACAAAGACAAAACCAGAACAGCGAGCACTGAGTAAGATTTAACGTTAAAGCTTTGTTTTCTATTATTTGTTTTTTTTTCAAAAAAAAAGGAAAATATGAATAGTTTATCATCTCCACTTCCATCCTTCAGCACAGTATTCTCATGCAAGAGAACAGGAAGGCTGAGATTTTCTGTATTTCAGTCCCAGCAGGATCCCACCTTTGCGTTTGGTAGCAGACAGTAAATCGTTGGCATTCTCCAGCTCCTTCTCCAGCTTACTGATCTTCTCTCTCAGTTCCTTTTCCATCACAGCTTTGGACTCTTCCACCTCAGCCAAATGCTCCTGGGCTGCTTTATTAGCTACAATTAAATCAGACAGGCAGGTTGTGTGTTGTGGTTGGTTTAATTTATTTATTTTTATTTTTAAAAATACCAAAATTCACCTATGTGCCTTAAATTTTACTTTAACTGTATATGATCTGCAGAAGTTCATGTGATTAAAAAAAAGTAGCATGAGAGAAGCATGAATCACTGCCTGACACCTTTGCTTAGAAAAGGGGAAAAAAGTTTGAACTGTCCTTTTATTAGAGAAAGGGAATCTAAAGTAAGAAACTAAAGCGAAGACATATTTTGCAAAATTAGATCCTCTCATCAAAATGCAAAGTAAAATTCCAGGTATATTTGAAAGTAGTTCCCCAAACACGAGTAAATTCAACTCGTCAGCTAAAATTTTTACTACAAAGTGACTGCTGTTTTCATCATCCCAGAAGCCCAGTGCAGTCCCTTCCCTGAACCCACAAACCACATTTTTCAGTGCATCAAGGTACCAAAAAGGAGCACAACTGCTCTCCTCCCTTTGCCATCTCGTTCCCAGCTTACCTTCCCCTGCTTCCTTCAGGAGCTTGTGCAGCTCTTCCACTGCTCCTGTCAGCTCATTGCTCTTGGCCTCAGAGTCATCAGCAGCACTCTAAAAAAAGCATTTTAGCCCCCCTTTAGTACGCAGAAATAGCAACTGGATCTTTATAAGGAAGCTTAAACTGACCAAAAATTAGGAACACACAGTTTTTTGAGTAAAATGCTAACAGATTCAACTAAACTGGATAATCCTTTCCACTTGGATTAAGTCTCACTTTGATGCAAACTGCACATCTGAGAGTAGGAAGTGTCAAACATGGATTTGAGATGACAATTTCCAATACAATGTCTGGCCTTTAGCTTCTGGCTTTGTTCCTTCTCTTCACCAAAGAAACGTGGGAGAAGTTTTGAGAACTCAATTTTGATCAGTCTGAAAAATTCGGTATTTTGAGGCAATTTTATATAAATAATTTATGTTTCTTTGCTTCCAGTTAGAGATCTCACAAGTGCAAGCACAAACCACAATGTTTATGTGGGTATTTAAGCAAGACAACTCAAGCAACAGAGCTCAGCAAGCTGTGAACATAGTTTGTGTAAAACAAAGAGCAAGGAGGTGTCTGCTTTAGCTGACTTTGTCCTAGTCAATACACTACAGGGTGTTTTTCACTCTTTGAGCCAACAAAACAAATATAAGTTATTTGTTTAGACAGTGTGTCATTACTTGGCAGAATCCAGGACATTCAGCTGTGTCTTAATCAGGTCACTGTGTTATTTGAAATCAGCTTCTACTAACCAAACATCACTTGCACAGTCACACTTCACACACAGACTTTTATACCCTAATTTATCCCAAGACATAACCACATTCTTACAGGAAGCCTCAAAACAGTGACATCAAATTAATATTTCACTCCCAGTTTTGCTTAATCTACAAGATAATCCAAACAATGTAAGATTTCAAATGCTGACTAAGACAGCAGGAGAGAAAACAACATTTTGGATGCTTTGCAGTGTTCTGCAATGGAAGACAGTCCTTCCCACATCCACCCTCTGTGGGGAAGAAACCCCACACTGGCCTGATTACACTTAACACTGATATCCAGCCCCAGATATACACTTAGAATCAATAAACTCACCTTATACAAGTTGGATAATTTCATGTGGGCATTCAGCTCGTTGTGGAATCTCTCCTCCATACTTGCCTGCTGCTCTTTTGCCTGGCAAATTAAAGGAGAGACAGGGCAGGGGAGCATTCCACTACTTCTGTTTCACACATTTTATTTTTCCATTTGTAGAAGCAACAATAATGCTGTTCCACATATTCACATATATTCCAGTTGTCTCACCTCCTTCAGTTTATTCAGAAGTTCTTCCACGTGCTTCTGAAGGTTTTCATTTGACTGTTTCAAGCTGTTCACCTGTTCCTCCAGCCTGGAAACCTATTCAAAGAAGAAATGAGAACACCATACAGATATTTTTCTTTCTAGTCCAGTTTATTTTGGAAAACACCCATCTCATTGCTTTTTACTTTAAAAAAAACCCCAGAACTCGCAGGAAGAGCATAAATGGTAACTCTAATACAGTTATTAAAGTACTTGGCTTTGTTTAATACAGTTAGTCAGGTGGTATAATTGACAAAATGACAACCAGGTGGTATAAACGACAAAAGCATTCAGTAGTTACATTACCTCCTCTTTTTTGTTCTCCAGACTGCATTTGAGCTCCAAGATTTCATTGCCTTTCTCCCTGGCAGTATGCAGAAGTTCATCTGTTTTGGCTTTCAACTCAGTATTCAGCCACGTGTTTTGATTCTGCAGCAGCTCTTTTTCTTGCTCCAACCTTTTCTCACGGTACTAAGAAGGCAAATTGCACAGTGAAATTGTGCTGGTTCCCCAGAAAACAAATTAAACTACTCTGATCGGAGGAGGAGCAGCAAAAATATACTGTACTTTGGTAAATAACACCAAATGACAGGCAGTGGTCTTTATTACATTGGTAATAAGTTACCAAGAAATTCTTGCCACCTGAGTTAGTTTCCTCAAAGTTTATGTTAGCTGAGAATATTAACTAGATTAATACCTAGTTAAAGGCAATTATTTAGTGTATTGAAGTTTTCCTCCTTTTTTTCTCCTTTCCCCCTCTCTTTCTGGAGTTTATTCTGCCCACAGAGAAAGGGTGCAGGTTCACAACCAATTATTTTTCTCCTCTCTACCTGCCCTCCTGGACCTGGAGTCCTTACCAGTGGGTAGGAGAGGCCATCACTACCACCACTGAGGCTTGGACATGCTTGCCCAACTTGATACCCCTTGTCTTCTGTGAATACACACCTCACTTCCACTCACAGCCACCAACTTCATAATAAAGCAATCTGCTATAAATAACAGGAGCTCCCTTGCCCTACTTTCAGAGGGAATCATGCCCAGATGATTACATCACACCCAAACAACTCAGAACACACACACTGTGCATACCGAGTCCTGCTCACCTTCATGGAGACATCTGATGTTTGAAGCTCATCCAACTTCAACTGAAGTTTGGCCTTTTCTGTGTTTGCTTCTGCAAGCTTTTCATTTAAGCGTTTTACATCCTCTGGAGGAGGGAAATCAGTGTTAAAAACGCCTTAATTGTGTAACAGCTTTGATTACTCACATAACTAAATTGTAAAGAATGAGAACAGGCAAGATGTAATGTATGTAATTGTATGTTGGGCAGTAAGATACCATGTAAGGTATGGTTTTAAATCTACACAAACAAGCACCAAACTGCTGGTTTTCTGCAATTAGTGTGTTATTTCCTGCCTTCTTTCCTTTCCTCTAAACACTGATTCCTGCTAATCCATTACTTGGTGCTGCCTGGCTACTCCACTCAATTCAAGTGCTCAAGCATGTCTTTTTATTCAGTATTTTATGACTTGGCTGTACCATTTAAATGTTCAACCTCCTGGGATCGCCTTTCGCTTGTTCGAACCAAGTCTCTCTTCTCAGCTTCCAGTTCTTCCTTCTCTCTACTTAACTGGCTCTGAAAAAAATGGAAAAAAAATCAATAAAGAAACGTGACCAGCTCTCTGCAACAGTTTATAGTCACCACTCACACTCAGGATCACACAGCAGCAAGCTAAACCTCAGTAAGTCACTCTAGCCAACTGGAAACTGGGATAAGAGGCTTACAGAGTGGGGAGCTGAATCAGTCCAACAATAGGAACTGTTCAAAACTGCATTTAATTTTAGTATTCTTTGAAAGACAGATTTGATACTCAAGACTTCGTTGAAACAGTTTTAGTTGGTTCAGTAAAAGAGGTAACAGAGTAAGCAAGAAATGACTCTGTAAAAAAAAAAATCAAAATAAAAATCAAATCAAAGTCAATGATCTTGGATTATTTATAGGCAACAGCAGTGCCTGTGCTTTCAAGATGTCACTACAAAGCACCTCAGTCAGGCCTAGGTAAGCCCCCCCAGGGAAACAATCAGATCAGTCCCATTATTGTGGAAAAATCAATCTAATAATCTTGGGTTTGCTTCCTGCTCCAAAATTACTGTTCTGCTGGATCAGTCAGCTCAATGACCCATCCTGCAAACCCAGACTTCTGAGCATAACACTGAGCATAAAAGGAAAACTGTGCCTGAGAGTGGGAAAGAATGGGGAAAAACAGAATTCCTGTTTATACCTTTGTCTGAATTTTCGGGGTTTGGCTAAAGTCACTTCCCAACAGGTTTCAGCCAGAATGGAACAACCCACCCCAACCGAAACAAAAGGAGCTGCTCTCCCTGTCACTCAGTTTGCTAAAACACCAGCTTTTACTGCTGTAAGCCCACATGGTTTTCCTGTACACATGTAAATAGGGACATACTGGTCCAGCCCAGCTGGGAACTGGTTGCACTCTGTGCTGCACAGAGAATCCAGGTGAATCCCAGGATCTGGGGTTATGGCCACGTTCCCCCAGTACCTGAACGGCCGCGTTCCGGTCCTGGGCAGCCTCGAGCTCCTTGTTCTTCTCACTGAGTGACTTCAGCTGCTCGTCTGTTGGGTGAGAACAAACAGTAGGGAGGAATCTCCACTGGAATATGACAACATTCACTCTTCAAATGGAACTGAGTCAAAAATTCCCTTAAAAATCTTTAATAAAAAAAAAACAAACAAACAATTCCAGACCTCCCTCTGAATGGACAGGGTGGTGTTGTGGCAGACTAAGGCAATCTTTAGAGCAAAGCACTTATTATGCACATTAATTCATTACTACAAAAACCACAAAGCAAGGTGGGTTTTTTCCATTAGGACAAAAAATTTCATTAAAAAGGCCGACTCGACCACAAAACCAAAACACCTCTTTACGAGCAGAAACACAAGTGCAGCTGATGACGGATTTTCAACTCCTAAAGAGTTCCAGCAGAAACTGGGCTAAAGGACGGATATCCTGGCCAACCTCAGGGATGCACAGTTCACTTACGAAGCTTTCTGAGCTCCTCCCGCAGAGTTTGACATTCCTGGGTCTCACTCACAAGCCTCTCCTGACTCTGAGCCAGTCGCTTTTCCACTTCAAAGTACTGTTGTTCTGCAGGGTAACAAAGTCAGCTCAGTTGCATTTCATAAACATTTCCTTTTCTTTCTCACCTTTACCAAGAATCCTTATTAACAGACATTTCTACCAAAGAAAAGCATTTATAAAGAAAATATCTAAAAATACTAAGACTGTAGTGGAATTCAAAGAAAAAAAAGCATTTTTAAAAGCGAAAAGCTGCACTTCCACATTGAATTAACATTGTTTAAAATATTTTGCTAGCATGAAAAGTTTCCAGAAATTGTGATATATTTCAACCTGGTCTAGTGGGAGGTTCCAGCCATGGCAGGGGGTTGAAACAAGATGAGCTTTAAGGTCCCTTCGAACCCAAACTGTTCTGTGAGTCTATGAAATGATCCATCAAATAACAGCCTGATGAATCTGAATAGTTCTTTAACATTTCTGATGTAGCCACAGATGTTGTAGCAGCACAATTATGCAATGTGCTTTCATCAACTTACAACTTCTTTTACCTCTGAAGTATTTATCTGCATGTACAATAAACCCCACACAATCCCAGATATCAAGGGGTCTGACTGGGAAAAGTTGTAATGAACACTTCCTAAAATGAATTCCTGTTCTCTATTCCATGAGTACTGAAAAGAATGATTAGGCTTGAATTTCTTTTATCTGAAACAGTAACTGTGTCATGGAGCTTCACTGTAAAATACTCAGTAGAAGCAGAACTCCTGGGGAGAATGGGCTCCTAAGGAAGTCCTGAGAGATGTTTCTCTATCTCCTGCTTCCTCTCACAACTCTCAGCTTCAAATAATGTTGCCCCTCCTGCCACACATGAGAAGAATGGACTTGGAAGAGCACCCTGCTAAAATTGGTGGGTTCCCTTAATTCACACTGCACTCGAATAATTCATTTAGCAAGACTTCTGTCGTGAAAGAGGCTGAAAGAAAGGTGGAAGTAAAGTTTCACATCAGAAGCATGTCACATTCCCAATAAATGAACTCATCCCCAACATTACACTCTTCTCTCCTGTTCTCTCCTGGTACTATTGTTCTGTGACCAAGTAACCTCCAAATCAACATAAAAACATTGATTCTCTCGGGACCATTTCACAGAATGGCCTTCAACATGTTATGTAGCACAAAGGTATAAACCTGAGGCTGTTTGACAGGTGGGAAAACAAAACTCTATTTCTCCTCCACGACGAGGATCAGAGCAGGCTGAAGCAGAGAATCACCCGGGCTGGAAGAGACCTGAAAGGTCAGAGTCCAACCATCCCCCAGCACTGCCAAGGCCACCTGTAACCTGTGTCCCCAAGTGCCACAGCCACACGTTTTTTGGACACCTCCAGGGATGGGGACTCCACCACTGCCCTGGGCAGATGTGCCAGGGCTGGACAACTCTTTCTGGGAAGAAATTTTCCCAATATCCAACCTGAGCCTCCCCTGGCACAGCTGGAGGCCGTTCCCTCTCCTCCTGTCCCTTGTTCCCTGGGAGCAGAGCCCGACCCCCCCCGGCTCCCCCCTCCTGTCAGGGGGTTGCAGAGCCAGAAGGTCCCCCCTGAGCCTCCTTTGCTCCAGGCTGAGCCCCCTCAGCTCCCTCAGCTGCTCCTGCTGCTCCAGCCCCTTCCCAGCTCCCTTCCCTTCCCTAGACACGCTCCAGTCCCTCAATGTTCTTTAAACCCGCTCCAAATAGTTTTAACCCTGAAAATTCCTGGTAAGAGAAAAAAAAAGGAAAAAAGAAAGAGACTCCAGGAGCCAACGAGAGAGACCAAACACGACCAGGTCCCACTGCAGTGTCCTTCCCAGCCTCAGAGCCCCAGGGTACCCCCTGGAAGCCTCTGGAAGGCCCCCCTGTCCCGCCGCGCTCCCTCCCCTCAGCCAGGCCCGCGGGCCCGCCGCGCCCCCGGCCCGCACTCACCGCTGTCCACCTTGAAGCGCTCGTGGCGGGCGCGCAGCCCCTCGATCTCGCCCTGCTGGTCGCCCAGGAAGCGCTCCAGCTTGCCCTGCACGGCGCGGGGCAGCTTGGCGAGCTCGGCGCGCTCCAGGAGCTGCTGCAGCACGGCCGCCATGGCCGCGGCCCCGCCTCACTGCGCCCGCCCTCCGGCGCTTCCGCTTCCGCCGGCGCGGGGGCGGTGCGAGCGGCACTGGGGAGCTCCGGGACTCGTGTCCGCAGGGGATGGGAGGCCGTCGGTGCCCCCAGGGCTCCCGGTGCTCCCGGGAGATGCTGCGGGGCCGGTGCTGCCCCCCCGCTCCCGCCATGGCGGGGCCGTGCCCGCCCCCCCGCTCCCGCCATGGCGGGGCCGTGCCCTTTTCCCGCGCTCCGCATGGCAGCGCGTCATCATCCTGCGCCGCCCCGGCGGTGACGTGTGAGGGCCACCTCAGGGCTCGGCCGAGGCGGCGGCGGAGCCAAAACGGGGAACTCGGTGAGGCTGAACAAGGGGCTGGTCTCTGGCATCTGACAGTGCTGAGTTCCAGGAGCCGGCGGGGCTGAGCGCGGGGGGCTGGGGAGCCCGGGAATGCGGTGGGCGCGGAGCCCCGGGACGCGGTGGGCCCTGAGGTGCTGAGCCGGGTGTGGGGACCCGCGGCCCAGGCCGTGGGGGCTGCGGTGAGGTGTGTGAGAGCCTCCCAGGTGGAGACTCAGGAGGCCCTTTGCTTCCTCACCCAGTGCTCTGGGCTTTAGCTGTCTTGTGGTGATTCTTCGTGGGAGTCCTTGGTGCGTGAAGGGGTTTTCAGAGCAGCCCTGCATGGAAGGAGGGGGGTCTGGGACAGTCCCCTTTCCTGGGCTCAGAGTGGGAGCTACAAAGGTGGCTGTGTGGAATGTCCACAGATGCTGTGCTTGGGATTCCTTGGGAATTGGAATGGAAACGATGCATGGCATGTTTAAGTACAAGTGTGGAATTTAGCAAGTCCCCGTGTGAATGGAAAAGTGCATCCTTTACGTTCTGGCCTCTGATGAGACAAAATGCAGCAGAAAAGGGTTGTTTGGAGTTGTTCCACTCCTCAAATCCTGGGGTCGGGTCTGGGCCCCTAGTGGCAAGAGAGACATTGAGGGGCTGGAGTGTGTCCAGGGAAGGGAACGGAGCTGGGAAGGGGCTGGAGCAGCAGGAGGGGCTGAGGGAGCTGGGGGGGCTCAGCCTGGAGAAAAGGAGGCTTAGGGGGGACCTTCTGGCTCTGCAAGTCCCTGACAGGAGGGGGGAGCCGGGGGGGTTCGGGCTCTGCTGCCAGGGAACAAGGGACAGGAGGAGAGGGAACGGCCTCCAGCTGTGCCAGGGGAGGCTCATGTTGGATATTGGGAAAGTTTCTTCCCAGAAAGAGTTGTCCAGCCCTGGCCCAGCTGCCCAGGGCAGTGGTGGAGTCCCCATCCCTGCAGGGATTTAAAAGCCGTGTGGCTGTGGCACTTGGGGACACGGGTCAGTGGTGGCCTTGGCAGTGCTGGGGGATGGTTGGACTGGATCATCTCAGGGGGCTTTTTCAACCTGAGCAATTCTAGAGGTTCTTTGTGTGAGGCTGTTTTTCTGTTGCAGTACGTGCACCCTCTCTGACTTTATGCACTATTTGTTTTGTAGGTTGGAACCACAACCCTCGAGCTTAGCCCAGAGCCATGGGTAGGACCTACTTGGTGGAGGAGGGGATCGGGCAGTACCTGTCCGAGCTCAGCACAGCGGTGAAGCCTTATGTCACTGGGCTGCTCATAGGGCAGGTGAGTGTGGCATGGCTGGTTCTGCTCCAGTCACTCCTGGGAACTGGGAAACCCCTGTTCTTGGTGTCGCTCACGGTGTGTTTGCTCACATGGATGTTGTGGACAGTGCTCCCCACAACGGGACTATGTCATCCGGGCTGTCCGCACCCCTCCCAAGGACCAGCACGAGGAGCAGAACAGCCCTCCAAAACTGGCATCCCTGGATGAGGAGTGGATAACCACACACGCCAGCCAGGTGAGGAACTCACCCTCTGGGACAACAAAGGGGTGGGAGGAACAAAAGGGAAATGAGATGGTCACAAAGTATCTCATCACTTGTGTCCTCTCCAGCCTTTTTCTCCAAGTGAAAGAACCTCCCTCACCACGCTGGGCACAGGTATTTTAAACCAGAAATACCTGTATTGGTTTCAGATTTTTTGATGAAAGGAGCCTTGAGAGCACTGAAGGGAGAACATTTGTAGGGTGTGTTCCTATGAGTGAACACCAGCCTCACCTGTTTCTGTCTACTTGTCTCCTTTTTGCTGAGTTGCAAGGTTTCTGGATCCCTGAGTCCTGCCAATAAACGTTCATGTTCATGTTGCAGGTGTCCAGGATGCTCCCTGGTGGGTTGCTGGTTCTTGGTGTGTTCATGATTGCGAGCCCAGAGCTGGCAAAGGACGGGCAGAACGCTCTGCGCAAGGTGAGCAGAACTCCTGCTGGGCAGGCAGCAGCACCTCTGGCTGGCTGAGGAATTCCCCATCACTGGCTTGAGTATATACTCAAGTAGATTTTGTTGTTTTAAGTCAGAAAAGAAAAATATAGGAAAAGCGTCTTCAAGGTTTATATTAAACTAAATCCTTGTGACACAGGTGTTAGTGATGTTAGGTTTCCTTATCTGAATGAATTGCTCAGATTAGAAATGTTTACAGTAGTGAAGAATTTATAATTCTTACTCATTTAAAAGAAATATCCTGTCTAGAATTAGTGTATTAGCCTTGGGTGTATGGGGTTAAATTTAAAACTGTCTGATAGACTCGAAATACATTTTTGTTACAATGTGGGGTGTGTTACATTTAGTGTCCGTTCTGAAGATGTATGTTCATTTTATCATTTTGGTGAGATAAGCATGCTGAGTGATTTACCCATGAGCAGGTTTGGTAGCCTGAGGTTCAGGACTCAATTCTGGCAGTTCAGTGCACTGGCACCTCAGTTGTGCTTACTGAAACGAGGAGCTGGCTAAAAAAGGTGTGTCCAGTTGATCAGTGGCTACTGAATTTAAATTAGTTGTTTGGTTTCTCTTAGTCAGTAATTATTTTGCACAGCTGCCTTTCCTGATCCTCGATGGATAGGCAGAAAGCTGTAATTTTCCTTGTAAGCAGAAAACCATACAGGCTGGATATGTGAATGTGTGTTACTTTGTTTGGTGTATAAAGAAGCTGAATTAAGATTTCACAAGCCACTTTCACTTTGGAGAGGTTGCCTATGAATCCTTGTGGAACGTTCCTTTAACGTGACATTTTGGTGACATATAAGCTGTGTTTCCTGCTGATACATAATTTTGATATCACTTGGACTTCAAACTTTTGTACAAGACTATATTCCAGAAATTACAGCGTGTATTTTTGTGGAAAAGTCCCTAATATTTTTTGGTCTTCAGCTAATCTTCTCAGTGGAAAAGTCCCTGACTAAAAGAAGGCTCTGGAAACCTGCTGAGGAGGAGGTCTCAGACAGAGCAGCTCTTCAAATCTGCTCTGCTACAAAGAAGTATCCTTTATGAGCAAGGTTTACTGGCTGAGGCTGCTACCCCTGACCTGTGTTATTGCTGATTAGTGAGAAACTGGGAGGGGTGAGTCATCTGAGTTCAGACAGACAGAGATCAAATTGAAATTGTGAAGTTTTCTAGTAGGCCATGAGTAAGGCTGTCGACCCTTTTATCCTTCAAAATTCCCATAATTTCTTACTGTTAGGGTTGTCTGTGTGGTGGCATCACATTATGCCTTCCCCAGTCAGTCTTGATTTGCATAAGTTGAAGAAAACATCTAAAATAGTGTTTAGCACCTTGATCTTGCTGTTGCCAATGGTACTTCCATGGAACTGGGGAAGCAGCAGGCATTGGGATCAGTAGTAGTGCTGCAGAAAAGTGCAGGGTCTGTTGGTGATGGGATAATGCAAGGAGAGAAAGGAGGATCTTCCTTAGAGAGGCGAGAGAGACAAGGACAAGTTATGAATTGGTGCCCTGGTGGTTCTCCCTGACAGTACATATTGATCTTAATTTACTTGTAAGAGCTGGGACAGCATCACTGTGGTAGTTGGAGTTACGGGCAAATGTTTTTCTGCTTTTTTTACGCTCGTGAAAGGTGAGAACTTCCTTGAGGGCATCACTTAGCTCCACAGGGAAGTTTAGTAAAGGACAAAGTTAATTGTGAGTTGCTCTTACTTCTTTTGCTTTTCACTGAATCTTTTTCTTTAAGTAGCAAAGAGTAGTTTGCAGAACCTACGACGTGCAAGATCCAAAGGTGAGCTCACCCTCCTGTGCCATGGGCAGCTTTTAGTGCATGGCAAGTAATATTCCAAAAATACATTGGCCTCTGAGTTATACAGTGCTTTGTGTAGATGCTTTATGGCTTTTTTTGTTTTCTCTGCTCTCAGAGTTCAGCTAAACCAGCAGATTGGAAATACCAGAGTGCTCTGTCTGCCTCCTGGCTGGCTTTGGGCTGCACAGTAAATGTTAATATTCACATTCCACTTCTTGCTACTTCCCCAAACCATGACCTGGAGAAGAACACCAAGGTAACTAACTGCCTGCAGCAGTTACTGCACCAATTACTGCACCAATTACTACAGTAATTACTCTGTTGAAAATGAAATGAGAGAAAAGATTTGAATAGTGCCATAGAGAAGTAGGACTAATCGGGGGAGAATATTTGGCAGTTATTCCTCTTGTAAATGTAATTCTTCTGCTGTGCTCAATCAGAAGTTTCCGTGGCTCAAAATTACTTAACAATTGTCATGCGCAGTCCAAATAATGTCTCTGCTGCCTCACCTAGTGAAAGGTTACACCCAATTAGAGGAGGGCATGGGGTGCTTTTAGTATTGACTTTCAGTAGCCTGCAACGCTTCCTAAAAACCCCAGATCCCTGGGGTGGCCCTTCAGTGTTTTGTAATTCTTGTTTCTTAATGGCTGTGTTCTGAACATGGTGGGTCTAAGAGTTACCTTGGGGGGAAAAATATCATAGAGAGTGTTTTTTCACAGACTTTAAAACTCCCTTGGAGTAACTGTTGAAACATGTATTTCTGCAGTTTTCAGTGTGATGCTGCCCAACCCTTTAGTGAAATTCTCTTTCCTCTTTCTGATGAGATTTTTGTGTTTTCACTTACTTCAAAGAACGGGTTGAACCGGTGGTCGAAGCAGATAGAAGACAGTGTTTTCCTCATCAATGGACAAGTTAAAGATGATGATACAGAGCTACTGGAAGGGCAGGTGAGTCCCAAACAACAAGGAATTGAGCTCTAATAGATGTGTTTTTGGAACCTCCAGTGTGATGAAGCACTGACTGAGACACCTTCCGTACAGTATTTATTGATCTAATTGACCTGTTCCAGGTCACTGATACCCAGCACTGCTTGTGTTCTTTGCTGCAGGTTCCATGTTCTTCCTCTGGCAACTTGAACACAATAATTATATGTGAAGTCTGACCAAAATGTTGCTATTAAAGAACGTGAGTGAGGTGTGAATGTAGGTGATGAGATTTCAAAGACCTGCATCTGTCTGAATGTTTATCGAAGAGTGGAAGCACTTTGTTGGGCTGATGCGTCCATCTCTCCTTTTAGTTTTGTGATTATATTCTCATGGCTGGTTTCTGTGTGGCATTTCTCTCTCTTGAAGGCCATAAACTAGGGCACATTTTATGCCATAGTGAGGAGACTTGATTCAGTGGCGTTCTTTCCAGTTTCATGACACAAAAAATATTTTTTCCCCTCAGAAAAAGTCAAGAGGAAATACTCAGTCCAGCACTCAGTTCTCTGATGTCAAGGTGCTGACACAGCTGGTAAGCGTTTAGTGGTTTGCAAAGTATAACCTTGCTGTTAGATTATAAAATGGAATAAAAACTAAAAAAAACATTCTGAATTATTGTCCAGAAATCCAGCTTACTTGTTCATAAGACTGTTTTTGCTCCTGTGGATACTGTTTGATATGATCCTGCTGTTTGCTGACAGACCTGCATGTTTCATGCCTTTAGAAATTCTCGTGGTGTGAAAACCATGTTGTCAGTGAGTTGCATAACTTGGAAAGACTGGAAAACAGGTTATGGAAAAAGAAGTCCTTCAAACTAATTCATTTGGTAGTAGGATGTACCTGTGTACATTGATTTCAGGGTGACTTGGCATCTGAAGTTCACAGTCGCCCCACATTTCAACTTGCCTTGGCCCCCTGGGACATTCATTTGGATGCTTTTGTCAGAAGCTGTCACCAGCTCTGGGTTAAGGCACAGATCCTGTGAGCTGGATCATCATGTGGAGCTCCTGGGTCTGTGTCAGGGGTTTCCTCTGTGCCAGAGGTCGTGATGAGCCCTGAATTTGGTGCCCCAGCCTGGGTCCTGAAGCCCAAATGTGTTCAGACATTACTTTGTAGGCATCTTTGCACAGCACAGGCCATCCTGTTTCATCAGGTAGTTCCTGGATGCTCTTCAGTTTTGTTCAGCAAAACTTCTAGAAATTTGTAAGATGCCATTATACTCAGCTTCTTGTGTTGTTCCTCTGTTGTTCCTGTGTACTGTGCTCAGGTTAATTGCCTCAGGGAATGGAGAACTTGATTTGGGCAGGAGTAGTTCTTGCAGTGGGTGTGGGAGTTGTGCATCCCTGTGTTTCCAGCTGTTGGCCCAGAGTGCTTCCTGCCCACACACACTGTTGTGGTAATTAGGGGGAACCTTGCTGGGCAACAGTTTGATGCAGTTGTAAGTGTGGCCACGTGTATAATTTAGTACTGACTGATGGGGTGACTCCCAGGGCACCCTGGGTTACACTGACTACACAGTAAACATTAAAACCTCATTGCTGAAAAAAGAAAGGCTTAAAAAGTTTTATCGATTACAATACTGGAAAGTTTTAGAAGGCTTGTACCCACAAATACTTGAAACATCTGGGAAAATAAATACATTTTCCATAAGGCAAAAGAGACTCGGAGTCTTACCTAAACAAACTAAAAAATAAAGTAAAATTAGAGTTATAAATTATAAAGGGAAGCAGGTTGTATGTGAACATCTGAAGGTGTGCCATTAATTTCCTAGTGCTGTTCTGTGTTGCTGGTGCTGCAGGTGCCTTGGTGAGCAGATAAAGCTGAAATGTTTGCTTTTCAGTGCCAGGGCTCCAGTCACAGATCGACAGCTACAGTGCAGGTGTGCAGTGGTTCCATAAACCTCAGGGGGGCTGTGAAATGCAGAGCCTACATCCATAACAACAGGCCAAGGGTTAAAGAAGCCATTCAGGTACTGAAAAGGGGGTTAGTTCAGCACAAACACTTCTCTGAAATACGTGAAACTTGCCCTGCTGGTTTTCCTTTGCCAGAATGGTTTATAGCGGGGTCAAAATGTTCGTCCCCTTGCACGTTATTGTGTCAATGCCTTGTGATTATTTTTGTTTGGTTTTAGTGCCAATTGTCTAGAAGTTGACAGATCTTATCCTAAAATTCCTAAACCTTTCCTCAGCTTTTCATTTTTGTTTTGTTGCTTTCTTTCTAGATATTAATTCTTTTGATGTTAGCTTCTCTTTATTGAGCTTTTAAAATTCACATTAGTTCTGATTTTCTGGGAAAAACTATTCTTTCACCATGGGTTAAGCCTGTGAGGGACTGGGGTTATTTCTTACTAGTCAAAATTTGCAAATGGCTTTTGTATTACTGATAATTATATTTATATTACTGATGATTTCACTTTGTCCTTGCAGGCTTTGAAAAGGGACATAATAAACACATTGAGTGATAGGTGTGAAATACTCTTTGAAGATCTGATTTTAAATGAAGGACCTCAGAAAAAAAGTAAGAAAAATAAACTTACATTTGCAGTGAGTTTTGGTTGTTGTGGAAAATTCTGCTGGTATAGTGAAGATCCAGTGTGGTTAGAGCAGAATAAAAAGCAAAAGGCACAATTTCTGCTCGGCAACCTTGACTTTTTCCTAAATCTGGAGAATCTGTGTCAAGTTCAGATGTGTCCTTTGGCATCACAGCTCTCACCCCATGTTTGCATTCAGGTCTTGTGACCACAAAAGACAGTTTCACCTTCTTTCTCACTGATTGGAAATATTGTGATTTTTAAAACTTCCATAGTTGAAATTCCTGTCACTGAAGTTCCAACTGCAACTTGCACATTTTAGATTTTTGTTTTTGAAATCACTGTATGGCATTCCCATATAATATTGCAGGATGTTAAAACTTGGTAGGATTAAAGGAACCAGCTGGGCATGGCCTTGCATGTTTTTCTGTCACCTGTGTTACAAGTGTTAGTGGACAGGAGCCCTGAAATTCAGGACTTCATCTCTGTTAAATTAAATTGGCATTGTATATGATAATTATGGTATAAAGAAGTATCAAGATTTCTTTTTTTTAACTATACAAATATATCATTTGTGTTGTGTCTGCCCCCTGAACTTATTGCTCTGCACCAATTACAGATTTGTGTCTTTTCTAGGAGTGGATCTTATTTCAGCACCATAACTAATTGCTGGGTTGCATTAACTTGACTTGAACAGAGCATCATGCAGGAACCTAAGCGGGGTGCAAATGGAAATAAAACTGCCTATCATGATTATATTGAAACCTGAGGAGGAGTGTGCTGGGACCAGATCTCTGAGCTCCTGCTGGGGTTTCTTTAAGCAGGGCAGTAGTGTCAAGTTACCTTGTCGTTGTGTTTAAATAAAAAAATTAGTGAATTGAAATAGCAGTTTGAGTATCTTAGGTGAAGGAAAGCCTTTTCCTTTGCATGTAGTTCTGAGTTTGCTCTTTAGGTGGCACCCGAACTTTGTGTCTGCAATCCCGTGTGGTGGTGAAATCCTTATCTGCAGGCTCTCCCAGAGTTCTGCTGGTCATTCCAACCAGGAGAAAAGCTCTACTTGAAATTTTATGGCCTGTTTTAGAGCTCTCTTGGATACTTCTGGAGAGACTAATCATGTAAGTTATATAACTAATAATAAATCAATATCACAGCAGCCAAAACTTCCACAGAACAGCAACAGCTAAACAAGCCATGCCTGAAATCAGGATTTTTACGTGGAGACCTCGAGCAGTTCTTTTGCAATAGTTTTATCTTATGGCCAGGGATCGAGGAGGAATCTTATCACAACTGGCATGGTGTTTTTCCCCCTTTCCTTGTAGGTTTTGAGAGGGAATACCATGTCTTGCCTCAGAGGCTCTTTGTGCCCGTGCCTGGGTCCAGTGTGATGCTCAGCGACTACAAGTTCGGCGACGAGGCCGCTGGAGAAATCCAGGAGCGTTTTGTGGAGCTGTTGGATCAGGCTGTGCAAGCTGAAGAAATCCACACAGCAGAGGGGATCAGCACAGGTGAGTGGCTGACAACCAGGACTGGATCATTTCTCAGGAAAACGTTGACTGATGGCATAGGCCAGTTTTATCCAGATGTGGATATGCCCAAATTCAGCTTGCTTCATACGAGCTCTAAGGGTTTATATCTAATAACAAATCCAAGATATTTGGGGAAAATAGTAACTTTCTTGCAGTTTCTGTGTTTCTTGTAACAGGCTTTTGTTTCTCAAGTATTTTTTCCCTTTTCACTGTGTTATCTGTGCGCTCAGGGCTGCAGCCCATGAACTGCAGGAGGCACATAAAGAGATGGTCCAACAAGGTTACTCTGCACATGAGTTAGGGATGATCCTATATTGACAAATAAACTGTAAGAAAGACCTGTAAAGCTTTGTTTTCTTTATACTAATATATATATTTACTCTTTCAGTAGTCCATTTTTTTTAGAGCTGAATAGTTCTGATACTGCTTAAAATAAGTTAGAAGAAGAAGCTGAATGATTTAGTGAAATCTGCTATTTCTTCCCTACAGAATTAAAAAATGCTTTAAAAATCTATTAGCAAAAAATACAAATACTCTGTGTCCTTCAGGAAATTTTCATGCTAAATCTGACTTTTTTTTAAAAAAAGTTTCTTTGTTCTGAGTGTTTTATAAAAAAATGCAGTACCCAAACCTGAAGATACGTGATTCACCCAAAATGAAAAGAAAATTGAGAGGGCTTTTCATTTTCTGCTGAATGTCTTACAAGTTTATGTTCTGATTATGAGGTTGTTATATTCCCTTTAACAGATTCTTTGCTCCAATCTAGTCACTGACTTCCTTTTTCTGAATATTTCTGGTTTATATCATTCCCTGTTGGCTTTTTTTTTTCCCCCGTGTGTTGTTGATTTTAATGTAGAAGTGAAACCTGAAGTTCAAATGCATCTCACGGAAGAGATTTTTCTCCCTTTTTTCCCTTCCATCAGCACGAATACGAACTGCAGGTTACAGTTTTATAATTGAAATTTAAAAAGAATGGCATCAATTCTCATATAAGGGCTCAGAATACTTTTTTGTTGGTATTTAGGGACAAAAACTGGGAAGTGCAGCCATGACTTGCTGTGCAGGGTGAGCTGTGAGTATTGATATTCTCCTTGACCCACTTGTGTACTTGGAGGGGTTTTTGAGTTTCTTAATGTCAGAGCTCACCCTAAATTCTTTTTATCTTTCTAAATGAATCAGTTCCTCCCCAAGGCTTTAACTAAACCTGTCAGCTGTGAACTGACTCATTATATGGAGAAGCAAGAGGTGTCCACAGCTCAGGGACCTCAAGGAAAACAGGAAAGCCAATAAAAATCTCTCTGGCATTATTAGAGTAACTTTAATACTCTTACAGCTAATTACTCCTGAGCTTTAGGGAATCAGTGGAACTTAGGGAAGCAAATTAGTATTGTAGCAGTGGCTGTAGGTGTGGGAGGGAGAGAGGAGATGATTCAGTTGAGCTTTGTTGTGTGATCTGGAGGTGAGAAGAAAACCCCTTTGCACTGACAGCAGTGCCTCCCAAAGGTTGCTGCCAGCACTGTGTGTGTGAAAGGATGGCCACAAAATGAGCTTGGGTGGTCTTGTAGCTTGCTGGGTGTAGAGTCTGGGGGGGGATTTATGTTCTTTAACTAAAAAAAAAAGACAAATTTAAAATTAATTTAATTACTAAATTAAAGTGCTTCTTTTCTTTAGGGGGGAAAAAAACCCAACCCACAAATTAAAGTAAGTGCATAGGAGAGAAGAAGGAAAACCATACAAACAGGATTTTAGGAGAACCTGGCCTTGTCCTGGAGAACAGCATAAAGATTGTCCATAGAACGGGATCTGTTCATTCTGATAATTATTGATGTGGCATCATTAACTCGTGGTTTATTAAAATCACAATGTATTTATACACTTCTATCCCACCAGAAGGGTCATTTTAGAAATGAGACCTATTAACTGCATAAGAAAAGTGTTCTGCATTCTAAGAGAAAACATTAATTAAGCAATTTGACTTTTGTATGGTTGCCTTGGTATGAATTGTCCCAAGTATTGCTGTGACCAGGTTTTTGTGGCATAACAGCAGTCGGGGGTTTCCCTTGTGTGAAGGCTTTTCCAGTTCTGATTTGGGCATCGTGTGATGGTTCTCTGTTAATAATAGGCAATATTCAGTTGTTGGTTTGTCACCAGCCTTTCTATTTGAATCACAGTTCCTGTGGTCTGAGGCACCAACCTTGAATTAACTGGCAATGCTCTCCGTGGTGAGGGTCTGGGGAAAGTTTGCTGATATAAAGAACTGTCTAAAATTCGAGAGCAGGCTTTCGAAATAATTTTATTTTTGCTCTTTAAAATATGCTCTTGAGAAGAAAAGGATCTATCAGTATAGGCAAAAGATTTACTTTTTAAACAGCTTTTAGTCAAAACATAGGAAATTTTGAGAAGGTCACTTTTATGTGCTTACTGAGCTTGGCCTCTGCTGCTGTTTCCTCCGGTGTTATTCTCTTGATTCCTTGGACAACTCTCCAGTGAGGACACTGCTGGGTCGTGCTTTAAAATTGTTACGTGGAAAATAGAGAGTAAAACCCAAGCTATTTATAAATGAGAGACGTAAATAGCTCTAACACTGTAGTTTCAAGGTATTTAGTGCTTTAAAACAGGCAGCTGAAAGCTCTGCATTTCTGATTGGCTTTACTAAATCCCTGCCCCTGCTCGGTGCAGCGGGTGGGGATAGACAGGAATAAGCCTTCAGCAGTGGTAATCACCTCCCCACCTTCCTGAGGGAACTGAAGACTTGATGAAGAATTGAGGATTCATAGAATTGCTGCTGGAAAACATCTGCTGTTAAAACTTCGTATGAATTGTGCTACAGCTGCTACACGTGCACGTCCTTCCAGAAATGCCTTTGGTAACTAAATAGCTCAAGGCTGGTTCTTTTTCCCTTTTTTTTTGGTGTATTTTCCCCTCTGAGGAACGTGCAGCTGCCTTGATGTGCAGCTTCCAAAGGTACCTTCAGAAAAGCCCAGCAGTTCTTAGGAAGGCACAAAGAAACATGAAGTTAGAGGGCACAGACCATCCTACCTGCTCATCACACCTAAAGCAGAAAGGAACCTGCTGGATCTAGGTGACCCCAGAAATACCTAGTTTATCCCAAAGTGGTATGTTTTAGGGAATTCAGAACTGGACAGAATGTGGTGCTCACACTGTGCTAGTTAAGATACTTACTAAAAAGCTGTAATGCAACAGTTAATAATTCCTCTAGCTGAACATTTCTGCTCGTATTTTAGACAGTCCTTGGCACAGAAAAAATAATGATGAAACCACTCATTGATGAAACCTCATTAAGGACCAGTGGGATTCAGTGATATTTGATGATTTCTCTTCAAAACAGCACACTTTGAAATGTTTTGAAATGCATTGAACTGTTGTGTTGATGTTTTGATTTTACGTGTATGTGCAGCTTACACAGAGATCTCCAACCCATGTTTTGCTTAATATATGGACATGTATGTGTCTGGATATCTGTATATCTCAATATCTTATGAAGTTTCATATCAGACAGTTATTAATTGCTCTGCTGCAGCACATCCTATACAAATTCAGTGGGTTTAGGGATAAAAATGGCTAAAGACAGATCCTAAAAGTCTAGTTTGCTTCGCTGTAACAGGTCTTGTCTGGGTTTAACTTGAGAAGATTTTGAAGACAGTCATCCTCATGAGTCATCTGAGATGACAGGAACAACCTTTCTGATCACATCTAGGTTATACATTTCCACTACAGCTAATGATAGAGAAAGTATTTTGTAATCATTTGCATATGAATCATACAAAGGATGTGTCTTATTACTCAAGTATGTAACCTGTAATTTATTGCTGATGGACAACCCCACTGGGTGGTTGTGGAAACAGGAGCTCTGTTTTTATTTAGATCAGTGTTCCATGGACTCCTCAAACTTGGTATCTGGTACTGCTGGGGGGATTTCTTTGTCTTCTGGACAATCCCTTAGGCTCATTCTCTTATCTCAGTGTGCCTGTTCTCTTCTTCCCAGAGACCCTCAGCTCTCACTGCAACAGCACACTTTCTCTGGCTGGTTGCTTGTCCAGAAGTTGTCTGCAGTCATAGCTACTGAATTGTAATCCAAACTTTTGACAAGTGATGCCTCAGCAAACCCTCCTGGGAATGGGAATGCAAACTGAAGGCCTTTGGCCCACCACTATCGAGTAACCTTAGCACTGAGCTGGGATTCCATGCTGGCTCTGGGTGGCACAAACAGTTCAGGGGGAGGACTGGAGATTATTGCCCTTCTTTCTCTCCTCCCTGTCTCTAGCAAGCTGGGGATGGCCAAGTGGTGAGGGAAATCCTGGGGAAGGAAATAGATACAGGTTTGAATCCCATCTGTCTGGAAATAGATTCAAGCTCTCTCACATCCTGGCTGAGCAGACTAAGGATTTAGTAATCATTCCAAAGAAGAATGAGGCCTCTATGCCTGCTCAGAAAGGGTGTTTTTATGGGATCTTCAACAGAAGTTTCTGTGGTTTGAAGAAATGCATTGATGGCTGTTGGGTAGGGAGGTGATGCTGGGCTCATCCCTGTGGCAGTGGGTTGGCACATGGCCTGAGCTCAGACAGATGGCTCTGAAAGGAAACTCTGATCCTGGAAAGTGGTTAATGGTAAATTTTGGTGGTTCCCCCTCAGAGCAGTCAAATTCTCCCCATGCTATGCAAATATGGTTGGGTATGTTACCATGGAAGCAGGGTGTGGAAGATGAGTTTCAGAAGAGGAACTCCTCCCCAAATGTCCTTTGTCTCTTTAGTTTTACTCTCACACCCATATAGAACAATTTAGCACTGTGTTGTTGCTAATGTACTGCTTCAGTAAACTGCTTTTTGTACCATAAATGTAGTTGATGTGAAGTTGTTGGGCCTTTTGCATTAGTTCATTGTAAAACACAACTGATAGTTTTCCCCCTGGTATTTCCTTCTTCCCTTGATTTCCATGCAGTTGATATTTGTCCAGTTCCTGACAACCTGGAGGACACACAACAGACACAGCTGACAAAAGCAACGTTGCTGTTGAAGCTTCAACAAAATATGGGTATGTTGCTTCCCAGATTTTTGCTATGGCAATGCCAAACCCACAGTGGGCCCTTTGTGTTTGCTCCCACAGCACCCCAATTTTCAGCCTCAGTAATTCAGCCACAGAACCCTCCTTTTCAAGGCAACTTCTCCACCATACTCCCTTGTCCAGCCCCCATATATGTCTGCACTCAGTACAGTTCTCTTGGCTGGAAGTCTTCTAGTGTTAAAATACAGTTATACTTTAGTCAACAAAGCAGTAACTTCTGCTTTCTATTTATTCCTGGAAGTAGAACATGGTAACTGGAAGATTAAATGTGTGTTTGATGTAGATATATAAATATCTTTCCTTAAATCATTACTCAGGTGTTTTGGGGTTTTCTTGTGTGTCTTCTCAGCTGCATCAGTAATGAGCAAGTTAGTCAACAGGGAAATGACTGTTGTGCTACAGAGAGACCTACTGAGTACATGTAGTGCTGCACAGGAAAAAAACCAACTTAATAGCTTTTGTTTCTTAAACTTTCAGTTATTTTTTCCCAGTTTGATTCCTAGAATGGAGTCAGTGCATTATTTTATGGCCAAGGTACTACAGAAGTGTGCAGCCAGCTGGATCTCTGGGAGGGTCCTGCTCTGATTGGAAATGTCATGTGGAGCTTTTATATAATTTATTTATCCAACACTGTAGCTTTAGATTGAGGCTTAATGGTGTTAGGTAGCTCACAGAATTACAGAATGTCCTGAGTGGGAAGGGCCCCACAGGACCATCCAGTGCAACCACTGGCTCTTCACAGACACCCCAACAATCCCCCCCTGTCCCTCAGAGCGTTGTCCAAACCCTCCCGGAGCTCTGGCAGCCTTGGGGCCGTGCCCACTGCCCTGGGGAGCCTGGTCAGTGCCAACCACCCTCTGGGGGAAGAGCCTTTTCCTGATAAAAGCAGTTTTTGGGGTGACTCTTTGGTTTCTCCTCGGGCACGTTCACCCGCCCCTGCCCTCCCCGTGCTGCCCTTGGCCCCTCACTGCCGTGTCTCTCTGTTATTCCAGGTGTGGTGGTGGCAGCTGCTGTTGCAATCCTTGCATCCATCTTCTCTTTCAACTACTTCAGTGACTGAGCTGCAGCCCCTGGAGCTCCATGGAAACGTTGGCCATTTCCCAGCTGGAAACAGCTGGGTTTAATGGATTGGTAATTAATTGTTGCCTAAATATCCCCAGGTAGATGTGCAATATCAGTGTAATGGTAGGCTCAGTTACCTTGTTCCAGCATGCACTTCATGTATCAAGTAGAATTATGCAGGTACAGAATCAAGTACAAAGTGAACCAAGTTTACAGGAAACCAACCCTGTCGCTCCATATAAATGAATGATGATATTATTTTCTAGAAGGAGCCCTTAAAAAGAAATATGGAACCTTCATTTTCTTCCTGCTGGCTCCTCCAGTGCAAAATGCTGCTCCTGGTGTTTCTCAGGCTACTGATAAGACTAGTGTAGTTACCTGGTATGACAATTCCTGCTTTAATTTGCTAAGAGAAATCTCATTAAAATTAATTGCGGAAAAATTAGATTTACTTTTAGGTAATACTGGTTAACTAGCATAAAAGATATACAAATAGTTTCTAGAATTTTCAAGACTAGACCAAGGCAACCTGTAAATACCTTAGTTCAAGATCTGGAGAACTCAGAAATCAATAAATTTCTCTGTCCAGCTCTTATTCAATCATTGTTCTCTTGGAATATTAACTATTTCAGCAACAGCTACATGTAGGCAGCCCTTGTGGTTTATCTTGTAGGTACATGCAAGTTGTCAAAATTATTGCTAATCAGGATTTTTAGACTATAAACAGAAATCTTTCCATTATAGGATATTTTCCAGGGTACACTGGGCTATAACAGGTTTACTTGCCATGAGGAGAGGTGAAGGAGGGAAGAATTCTAAGAAGGTTAATAAAGATAATTTGTATATAAAATGTGATGTTTACTTGGACCTGAGCTACAATAGAAAAGAGTTCCAGATTTTAAGGCATTTTAATACCACTGCAAATACCTTTTCTTGTTTAAAGGCACTGGAACACAAAGGAAAAATAAACACTCTGGTTCTAAAGCGTAATCAAGGATGTGCTGGGATACCTTTATTAAAGGCAACTGTGAGGAAAGGTGTCTTAACTGGTGTTGCCTCATCTGTGTATTCTGTTTTTACATGTTTGGGGAAAAAGAGCTGCTTTCAGTGTTGTGAGTGTCCTTTGAAACACGGCGTTGACCTTTCGTGCTCAGCGTTGCTCAAGCAGGGCCTGCTGGAGGAAGGTGGATGTTGTCATGGGGGCATTGGGTTCAGCTCTGTGGGCTTTATAGGTGCCTTTTATTCTGTGCCAGTGGGTGGAATCAAAAGCAAGATGGCATCATGCACAGCAGTTCCTCCAGGGGAGGCTGAGGTTATCCAGAAAATGGGGTTAATTTTGTAACCTGCTTCAAAGGAGGGTTGGCTTAAAAATTGCTCTGCTGAAGTCTCTGTTAGAAGGAGGAGCAGGGGCATAATGAAAAGCAAAGAGTTTGTCTTTTGACTCTTTTTGGGGGGGGGGAGGGGTGGGATGAGGAGGTAGAATACAACATTTTGGAGGTAAAATATAAAATAGTTATTCTGTAGTTGCCTGTTGCACACAACTCAGGCACGGAAGTGAAGTACAGCATCTGAGACGCTCAGTGTCTGACACCAGAGAACTCATGGAGCACTCATGGAGCACTCATCCCGTAGTTCTTCTTTAGTGCTTGTGGTGTAAAACATAAAGCTTGTTGGGATGTATAATTCCATGGGACCCCTAGCAGAGAACTCTGTTTTTCTTCCCCCCTGCAAGCTCACTCAGTGTTTAGTGAATGATCCTTTTCTCTATGGTCTTACTACAGACGGTCAAATTAACCCCCTAGCTTATAACTAACCGAGTATCAAGGAGCTGTGGAAGTCTGGTTTTCCAATTTGAACCTGGAAGAAAGCAAAGAAATTGCTTTTGATGGGATTTCTGCTTTCATGCCAGAATAAGAATATGTGCAATAAGAAATTAATTTAACCCTGTCAAAGTAAAAATGAGTAATTTGGCTTGTACCTACAGATTGAGCCTTCCAGTCATCCTGCCATGAGGAAACAGGGCATGTGGAAGAAAGCAGGTTCTCACTTGTCTGAGAATTACTGGACTAACCAAGAGGGGATTTCATGGTCCCATCCTTTTTTGTTGGCCATTGAGAACGTAAGAAAATGAGGGCTTAGGAGAAATGAAAGAGTGTGTGTAAGAGAAAAGGAACCTTTTAAAAGTCTCTTGGGTTACTGCATAACTCTGGCTCAGGTTTCATACAAGTTTATCCTTTTCCTATGCAATCCTGTGAAGCTTTTAGTCTGTGAAAACTCAGTTGAGACTGAAACTGAGCTTTGTTAACTCGTGTGCACCACTGGAAATCTGTTTTAATTTTAATATGTAAGAGTCCAGAGGAATGGTCTGGACTTCAACAGCTGAAAGTCTGGCTCTTCTAAGCATAGTTCTAAAATTGATGTTACAAAATAATTTTACAGAAGCCCTTATTTTCTGGGCTATGTGGCTTTCAAATGTAGTTTTGAAAAGCCTCAGTGGTGTGGGTCAATGAGGTTTATGGTCCCTCACATCTGAGGGCAGCATTTGATGTGGTGGGAACAGACAGGCTGGGGGGATTTGACCCCAGCTGGCAACTAAAAGGCCACACAGGGCTCACTCCCCTCCTTGGGGCAGGGGGAGGAGGGTTGGGACAGAGGGACAACTTTTGGGTTGCCAGGAGAACAGTTTAATAATTGAAATAAAGTAAAACATAAAGTAAAACATAATCATAGTGATGAGAAGGGACATAACAAAAAGAGAAAGAATACAACCCCAGAGAGACAAGGGATGCCCAAGGCAGTTGCTCACCACCCACTGCATCCAAAGCACAGCCTCCCTGTGCTGGATGCTGGGAGGAGAAATAACTCCCCCAGCTGACACTTGGATCTGCCAGAGGTTTTGTCTGGGTTTGATCAGCAGTGACACCAGAGATAAGATGAATATTTGGGGACACTCAGGGTGTCCCCATGTGCTTTTTGAAGCATTTGCTGTTTGTTACTCAAAAAACCTTTGTACAGTAATAAATGTTTGAGTCAAGTCTTGCTTTTTGGTTTTCTTTAAGGTTTTTTCTTTTTTTTTTTTTTTCCCTGCAGAAACCTGGATAACTGCTGTGATCAGAGCTTTATTTGCAACTTCATTAGTCATGAGCTGCTGTTGAGGCTTGGTGCTGCATGTGTTTGCTCTCTCTCTTTGTTTTTTGTTTGAAATTACAGGTTGAAGGAAATCCTGCTTAAGCATGCTTAATCCTTCTCTTAAACTGGAGTGTCAGCTTGTTTCTTACAGTAGCTCTGGGTCCAGTTTCTGTGGTGTTATTGGTGGTTTTTTTGCTTTCAGCCTGGTTTTCAGAGAGATGAAGTTTATGTTACAAGGCTGCTGATGTGCAGCCTAATGGCTTTTGAACCAAGTTGGATAAAGAGGGAAAGTTCTCAAGAACTTTAAGTTCCCACCACTTACATGGAGATTTTCTGGTGTGCAAAGGACAGAAATTTTTCACTAATCTTCTTTAAGACATGTCATAAAAAAATACAAGTGAAATACTGACCTGCTACCCAGGTAACTGGTTATTTTTGTGATGGACAGAGATAATTCATTGTTTTCTACATAATCTTTTATAAGATCACTGGATTTCCATTATGCTGGGTGGATCTGCAAATGGTAGATCTGCAAATATTCTGAGCGCTGCTCCAAGGGAAAAGCTTTATTCCACCTGGAGTTCCCTCAGAAAGACTTATGACACTCTCTCACTCAGCAATTTACAGCATGGAAATCATAACATTTTGGGAATGTGCTGTTGGAGTTCTTGGTGGAATAAAATCATGAATTGTTTTACAGATTGTTAAAGAAGATTGTACAAGAGCTGATAAAGGAACTTCATTTGTTAGCTTAGTGTACACGAGGTGAGGTTTCTAGAGCTCTGTTAAAACATCCATCCATTGCAAAAACAATATTAAAAGTAGAAAATCAGCGGCATTTTCATAGTTTCTGAAAATGAACCAACAAAAGAGAAATAATCTTTAATTTTCTGATAATCCCAAATGTTATCAGCAAAACTGTGCTGTTGAGATCAGAAGTTACAGAGTGAAATTCAGCCTTCAGCTTTGCCAGTGTGCAAAAGCCATTGAAGTGTGTCCAATGCTTTGTTGTGTTCTGTCAGAACGAGAGGAGGGGTTTATAGTGAGTTTTCCCTCAGATTGTTAAATTGTAGTTCTCAGCAGCTTCCCTTTAACAAAACTCAAAACTTTGGGCTTAGGAAATGTCTAATGAGTGCTTACTAATATTTCACGTGTTTTAAGGCTAAGGTTGTGTACTACCAATATATTTCACACCTCCAATGGCAGGTCTCAAGGGCTGTTAAGCTTTATTCAGAGTTATTACATAAGCACAATATACTTTTTCAGATACTGCAGACATTTTAAACATTGCTGCTCAACCAGTGGAGCACCCATGAACTGAAAGGAGCTGATGCTGTGTCTGTGTTTGCTGTTGTGAGAGCAACACTTGTGTAGTGTTGTCACAGAAGTGACAACAAGAAGGGGGAGAAATTTATTTCTCTTCGTGAATATCGAATGTTAAATGTGGAAACATAAAATATTGTCCTAGTTACCTAAGTTATTTAGGAATGTGAGGACTTTGGGCTGTTTGTCCTTCAAACTGCTTTTTCCTACCGAAGTTGGTAGAAGTGTATCTGAGGAGCCATAATTCAGAGCATGGACATGGCTTTTTGTGTGCACAGAGGGATGGATCAGTCTGAAATGAAGGTCTTGTGCTTCTTGGAGACAGGCATGGGCCCTCAGTTTTTAAATCCTTTTTACTTTCACATCTTAAAGATCACCAGCATTGTCTGCTGTTCTTCCTATTACTTGTGGCATAGAGATAATTATGTGCAGGACTGCCAGTTGTGTGTGTTTGAAGTAGAATTCGTATCCTAACAGTTAAATAATTTTGTATCTTTGTATCTTACAAATAAGTTAGCAAAGACAGCCTTCTCTAAACGAGATGGGTGTTACTGACACTGATTTACAGCTTACTGAGGAGGAAAGGGAGACAGTGAGCACTGTGGCTCTGACTATTCAACATCCTGCTCATCCGTGTTGCCATTTCCCAGGGCGGGCAGCGTCCCCTCAGGCAGCAGCCCGTACTCATTCAGGAAAGCCTCCACATCCACAGCAAAGAACTCCTCATTGAACTGTTCAGAAACACTAATGAAATTGCTCAGCAGCTCCCCGGCCTTGTAGACCAGCAGGGAGGGGAGCACCTCGTTGGAGAAGCGATCTCCAGCCCCCGTGCTGGAGGCCTTGATCTTGCAGAACTTCACGGTGGGGTACTCTGCGGCCAGGCAGGTCAGGCTGCTGTTGAGGGCGTCGCAGCCCTTCACGCCATCTTCGTAAATGTGCACTATCACCGTGGTGGTTTTGTGTTCCTTCTCCACGGCCTCCAGGAACTGTTCCCCGTTCTGCAGCTCACACAGGTAACCGAACTTGGGCCCGAAGCTGAGCCGCTGGTGCATGTCCTGCATGCAGCGCTTGCGGTACTGCTGTAGGCAGCTCTCGTCCTCCTGCGCGTGGATCAGCTCGTACTCCTGCATGCTCATCTGGGGGGGCCAGAGAATGTCGGGTTAGGGAGGGCTAAGCCCTCGGTGCTGAGGTGGGAAGAGCCCCTGCTGTTGTCTAAAGAACGTCCAAGCTGACCCAGAAGAGCCGTCACTGCCTGCAGTGACTCTGGAGGGTCTCCTCGAGACACGGGTGAAGGTCCTGCCTCAACACTTCCATGTCAACATGACAGTGTTGGAGGCAGTTGCCACATTGACAAAAACCTCTGGATCTTCCAGAGTTGGTAGGAATTGTGTCACTGACTGCAGTGGGCTCAAAGTTTAATTCCTGTGTTTTTGGGGGTTTGGGTCCCCCCCCCGTTCAGACCTGGCAGATGGTAATGAGTGACATTCAGGCTCAGAGCTCTGTCCCTGACTAATAGGTTTTTAAACAGGTTAAACGTTTGCCTTAACCATGGATAGATCACTGTGGCAGGGAAGAGAGGAAGAAAGGTCAAACTGTGCTGTGATAGGTTGTTGTGCAATGTAGTTTGTTTTACTGGAGTCTTTTGCTTGAGAGAGGACTGGGTAGAGAGAACCTTTAAGGTTGGAAAAGCCCTCTAAGATCATTGAGTCCAACCATTAACCCAGCTCTGCCAAATCTACCACTAACCCATGGCCCTGGGTACCACATCCCCATTTTTTTGGACGCTTCCAGGAATGGTGATTCCACCAGTTCCCTGGGTGGTCTGTTCTAATGCCTGACAACCCTTTTGGTGAAAATTTTTTCCCTGATGTCCAACCTGAGCCTCCCCTGGCACAGCTGGAGGCCGTTCCCTCTCCTCCTGTCCCTTGTTCCCTGGCAGCAGAGCCCGACCCCCCCCGACTCCCCCCTCCTGTCAGGGGCTTGCAGAGCCAGAAGGTCCCCCCTGAGCCTCCTTTTCTCCAGGCTGAGCCCCCCCAGCTCCCTCAGCCCCTCCTGCTGCTCCAGCCCCTTCCCAGCTCCGTTGGTTTGCATGTGGTTTGTTCTCTCTGTGCTGGGAGAGCTCTGCTAAGTTACACAGAAATTCAGTCTGGCAAATTCAGGATTTTCTAGCTTATAACTGGTATGTTTTATCTAGAATCAAAATTCATTTATTTTGCTCTACTTACCTTACGGCAGAATCTCTCTCTGGTGTCTTTGTCATCTCTACTGAAGGATCTGTGTGGTGAAGACATTTGTCTAAGCATTTCTTTCTTGCTCAAAGATAAGGACTCTCCATCTTCGCTTTCTAATTTAAACTTCCTCCAGTCATTGATCACACCTTTGGGCCCTAAGAGAGATGAAGCTGGATGAGAAACTGCAACAAGGAGCTTCTTGAGAATTTTGTGCTCTTTGCTGCTTTGTCCTTCTGTGCCTCAGTTCATCTGTCCGTCCCTCTTCCTCCCAGAACTCTCTCCAGGAGTGCTGAGAACCCAAACTTTGGGACTAATGTGTCCCAAAAAGTAAGAGTTTTTTCTAACCTGGATCACTTTGGGGTTCTGCTTCCTATCAGGAGCCCATGAACAGATTTTGGTGAGCTATTTCAGTAGTTAACAAGGATGAGAATGTTGAAACCTGGTAAAATTGCCATGTTGGCCAAAGCTTGTGTTTCATACAAGTATATTTGCATGTCTCTATAGACAGTGCATTTATATAAATAAATTGTGTAAGAACTCACAGTAAAATTAAGAATACAGGGCACTTGACATTTCTTTTTAAACCCATACTTGTTCCACTGGAAGAGTAACCCATAAGGCAAATGGTACAATAGTTCTGATTGTAATGCAGAGCTGGTTGACTGAAATGGTTAAATTTTGAAAGAGGGGAGGGGAAAATTAATTTCGAATTCCAGTGCTGTTTTTCAAAATGAAGCATTTGAATCTGCAGCTTAGTTTATAAGGCATAACCAAGGAATATTTTGGTGTTTTCAGAGGTGAAGAGTCCCAGAGAGAGTTATTACAAGAGCTCCAAGAAAAGGAAGCCCTTGGAGCACAGTGGGGGAACAGGCATCTTGTTGCCTGCTGGTGTCCATGTTCTACACACAGGACATGATCCCTGGGTGTGGAGCTGAACACAGTGTCAGGACTCATAAAAATCCTGAGGACTGAGTGCTGCTTTAAAAAAACTGATGATTTTGAGCAAGACTTCTCTTGGAGCTTCTAAATGCTGTGCTGTGTTTGCCAAGAGGACTTACAGGTTCATTTTTTAGTTCTGAGTGTTCCTTCTATAAAAAGGAAAACATAATTTTGCCTTTATAGTGAAATATTGTCGCTAAATTCTAGTGTGGGGTTTGTTGCTGTTTGGTTTTCTCTCTTCCCCAGGAGAAGGAAGGTCATCCTTCAGGACCAACCCACAGGAGCTCCACTGCTCTTGGTGGCTTTGTCAAGTGTCTCCTGTGTTGGCTGTTTGCTTCAGGTATGAGGAGGATTGGCACAAAGATCACACTGGTGTTACCTGCCCTTACCCCAAAATGCATCCTCACTGCCTTTGGAACCTGTGTTTCTGCTCAAGGGGATTGGTGAATCCATTGGATCCACTGGAATTCTGTGTTTCCCCAGTGCTTATTTTTAGGGAATAAAAAAAAGGCAGTTGGTTTCCTTGCCTGTGTGTGTCGCCTGTCCTTCGAAGTCTTCTTCCAAGCTGGTGTTGGCATTTTCTTCCATGTCAGTGGCTGGAGTAGGAGATGCTGCGAGTTGCAAAGGAGGGCAGTTAATAACAGGATGGAAAAGGGATCAGCAGGTCCAAGAGAGTGTGCAATTTCCTGCAGTGAGTATCAGTGGAGATCAAAAGACACCTGATAATTATAGAGCTGCTCATTGTCCCGTAGAAAGCAACTGGGATATGTGTCAGTCTCCTTCAAAAGGTGTCTGGCCAGATGCTCACGGAAAGTACCGGGGTGAGGGTTCTTTCATTAGACTGTTCCTTCCCAGTCATCTAGGACATGGTGGGAAATAGTGGCTGTAAAACTTCTTGCAATGGGAATGTGCACTGAGTATTTTCTTTTTTTTTAAATCCCCCTTAGAACCAGGAACCTATTAATTTTCCAAGTGCTGCAAGTATTTACTTTTAATTATTGCCGGAACTGCTCGTTTCACATACAGGATATGGAGTCAAGAATTTGAACCTGTTGGGCAAGAGATGGGCAAGAGACTTCTGAACATCCTGGAGCTGGTTGGGCCATGTTTGTTGCAAAACAGCGGAAATGATGGGGGTTATAAATCAAAATCACTTTCTTGTCCCACCCATTCTATAAACCAGGTGGCAATCCTGGGGCACTGTGATACAGCAACACCCTTTTTATCTTTAGGTGGAGTTTTTGCAGCAGAACCACTGCTTTTGAGTATTCTCACCGAGGAGATGATCCCAGCTGGGTGATGTCAGAGCACTGCAGAGCACCAGGGATTCTTAAGGCAGGTGATTTGAGTGCTCCTGTTTAGTCTAGAGTAGTTTCAGCTGTTCATATGCTAAGTTAAGCTTTATTTGACTTCACAGTACATACTGTCTTTAAGCTAAGATGTTCTCAAGCCATGAATGCCTTATTTAAAAGCTGACTGGGTGTTAGCCTGGAGTGATGTAGTGGTGTATGCACAGGAGGAAGGGCACCTTCATTTTTCCATACCAGCATCAAGGGATAACATGGAATAATGGCTGAGCTGGACACAAGGAATCCGATTCTTGGGTGTATTGGGACCAAAGCTGATTAGTAAACATGCAAATAAGTTGTCCCATGCATATACCCATGGCAATCAATCCAAACTTGTGGGAAACATTGCAAGTAAGTTTGGAAGAAAAGCAGGTAATGAATTAGACTTTATTGGTATAAATTCTGTAGGTTGATCTATAGATAAATTGTTGTTGCTGTATAGATCCAGATTTCCGGATCAATTGCTACTCCCTCAGTTCTGAAATAGAAATCTGAAGCTAATCCCTTCTCACTAGGCAAGACTAAGAATCTTTGCCATGTCAGGGATGGACAGATAATGTGGATATGCTGGGTCAAAGCCTTAAGTCATTCCCATGGCTTACACAAAGATCCACAGAAAGCTCTTGTCTGCTGCTGCTGCGGATTGTCTTTGTGCCAGGAGGAACAGGAGGACTCGCTCTGTGCTTTGCTGTTTTCAGAGCTTTTAGCCCTGAAAGGCACTAAAAATACAGGATATGGAACTCAGAACACTTGAGCAGGCTTTTGGTGAAACATCTCTCTGCCCAGAGATGGGAGCAGATTGCCTAACAAATGAAAGCTCTCTGTGAAATTTATTTGCTCCGTTGCACCTAATAAATTTGAAAAGATTAAGTGAATCATAACAGCACAGAAGACTGTGATTCACCATTCTCCTGCAGTGTGACATGAGGTTACACTCCTGACCATGCACAGGCTGGGAGTTGACCATGGACTGGGGAACTCCGAATATGCCGGCTCTGTGATGGAGTCAGGCCTGAGCCCAGAGCCAGGCAGGCAAAGCACTCTCCTAAATACTCTTCATTCTTATCTCAGCCGTGAGGATTGGGCTGGCCAAGCCAGGTGTTTCCCAGGTAGGTGTCTGAGGGCACAGGCACAGGAACATGTCACTGCAGGGTGGCCCGTGGGAGGTGCCAGGCTGAGCTGGCTCTCCCTGAGCACATGCCCGCCCTGCCAGGGAAGCACAGGGAAGGAGGTGTGTGGGCACAGCCACCCGGGCTGGGAATTCTCCCACATTCTCCTGAAGGGTTGAGGTGGAGTTGTTGTGTTGCTGGGTGGGATTTTTTATGGGTGGTGAGGAGGTGTTCTTTTATATGCTGGGCACGTTGCATTTTTCCAAAGAAAATATGAGCTTCCTAATAAATGGGGAAATGTGGGTGCTGCCAGCTCTGGAGCTCGTTGTGCAAGTGCCCCTGTGAGAAATGTCAGTGCGTGGTGCTGAGTCAGCACAGCAGAGAGGGCCGGGGCAGTTGGGGGTGACCCGCACAAGGTGCCTCAGATCCTGAGCTGGCACCTCCCTGGCTTTACAGGTGAGCTGGAATGTGGTGTGCCCGGCAGGGGGGATGGATGGAACCCTCCTCTGCACCGGATGGCAGCTCTTGTAAGAGCAGCAACCCTGTGGAGAGGCCACGGTGCTCACATGGGTGCAAGTGGGTCCTAACGAGTTGACTGGCAGGGCTGTCTTTTGACCTTAATGAATTTCTGCTCATTAAGGTCACCTGTAAATGCAGCCTCCCTGAAATGAGTCCGCTTGAGAGTGTCATGGAGCACAGGGGTCAGGGGATGGTTGGATTCATTAGGGGTGGGCTTGTGTGCTGGAGAACCTCCATCCCTGGCCACTGCAAGCTCTTCTTAGAGACTCCTTACTTCTTTACACCTGATTATTTTGAGTTTTTTTCATGTAAATGTGCAGTCTCTCAATCCCAATAAATAACTTGCTCATGGTGAGAGCAGGGGAGCCTGAGCTGAGCCAAACAGCAATGCAGGATGATGTGCAGTGATGGTAACGTGCTAATTAATGCCATCTCTGGAGTTAATTATGCCTCCTAGTTCTAAGAAAGCACCCACAGACCTTCCAGCTTATCACAGTGCACCTGGAACTGACTGCCCCAGGGGTGGAAACACAGTCCCACCATCTACCATGGACTGATCCAGGCTACACTAGAGAAGGGTGAGGCTCCAGAACACATCCAGTATATTGATGACATCATCGTATGGGGGCACACAGCAGAGGGAGTTTTTGAAAAAGGAAAGGAAATGATCCAGATTCTCCTCAAAGCCAGTTTTGCCATCAAAAAGAGTAAGGTCAAGGGACCTGCCAGGGAGATCCAGTTCTTAGGGGTGAAATGGCACGATAGATGTCATCAGATTCCAACAGAAGTCATCAACAAGATCACAGCGATGGCTCCACCAGCTAACAAGAAGGAAACACAAGCTTTCCTGGGTGTCCTGGGATCAGCTGCATTGCTGCTGATCCCAGGCTTCCCCTTCACACCACGTGTACAGCACGTGACGTTCCAGATGAACAACAGTCTCTGGGGAGGGGGGAATTTGGTGATTTAGAAGATCTGTTGTATTTTCATTAGCTTTTGTCATTGTTTTTTGACAACTGAAAATGGCTCCTGAAAAGTTTAAATGGGGAGAACAAATTTTCCTTATCAGGTCTGTGGCTTATTAATATATTAAGCCATATTTTGTTATGTGTATGGTGACTTCACATACATATTTTAAGAGACTATGACTTCTATAACTTTCTTCCTTTTCTGTCTTTATGTCAGATTTTCTGAGGGAAGAAAGCAAAAGTTACAATTTCTATGTGGAGGAGATTTGAGATGTCTTTGTGTGCCAATAAGTCACTTTTTCAGCAAGAAAAAATCCCAAACCCAAAGTATGTGCCTGACACTGCCATTTACTTTCTATGAGCTTTGGATCTGTTGTAGCTCAGAAGCAGCAGTTCCTGTTACTGCTGCTCATCCTTCTGGTGTCATTAAACTGGATGGACCAGCCTTACTACAGGGTAGATATAAACATTTAATAGACTGTTCCTTTTTATCCAGTATGAAAGAAGCCTTCCTACTTAGTAGCAAAGCACAGAATCCCAGAATGGTTTGGGTTGGAAGGGACCTTAAAGCCATCAAGTTCCACCCCCTGCCCTGGGCACAGAAACCTTCCACTAGCCCAAGTTGCTCCAAGCCCCGTCCAACTTGGCCTTGGACACTTCCAGGGATGGGGCATAATTTTGTGCCTTTGCCTTTCACAGAGAGTTTTCTGTTTACCCAAAATACAATTTTATTGATTTTTTTTTTTTTTACTATTTTACATGTTGAATTTCTGAGATAGCTCAGGAAGAAATCACTGTAGCTGTGTACTTGTAAGGAAGCCTTATTTAATCCTTGTAACAGGTTGGAGCTGTAAATACAAAAATAGTGTGTTCTAATTGTAAATTACAGTTGCAGAAGGAAATTAAAAAAAAAATCTCTAAACAAACTGCAAAAGGTAAGCTGCATTCTGTAAAAGGACAAAGCCAATAAAACTTGGTTCCAAAATAAGAGGTTTTGCAACTAGTCCAATAAGTAAACATGAGAAAGATTTTCCTTAAAATATAAACAGTTCTAGGCACAAATTTGCTGCTTTCCAGACGTGCAAATCCCCTCAAAAATGCTGCCCTGTGCGTGGGTTTGGGCTGTACATCAGCAGTGAAACCCCAGCCATCAGTGGGACAGTGATAAACAGGGAAGTAGGAAATTTTGGGGACCCATGGAAGAGGAAGGATGAAAAGTAAGGGGTGTTTGTCAGTGGGATGTGGTTGCACGTTTTGAGATCTGGGTAGGTGGTCAGTCAGCTGGGTTACATGTGCTTGGAGTGTTCCAAGCAGCATTTCCCTCTTCCCAAACACTGATTTGAACTCGCTTCTCTGCCCATTCTCCCTGATTTCCAGTTTCAGAATGACTTCCCTGGTTACTCTTGCCCCCTCTCAAATGGTAACAGCCACCAGATGTACCTTGTGGCCAGGAGAAGGAGTGGCCATGGATTAAAACATTCACCACGCTGAGATCTGGGGGAGTTGGGTAAAACAACGTACAACTGGAGAGAGCATCATTTCCCCCACCAGGCAGTGGGACAGAGCAAGTCCCCGTGTGTGAGGCTCTGCAGGGACCCTGGGCAGGGTCAGTGTCCTCCTGTGCTCGCAGCAGGGACAAATTTCCCAGACCCCTTGGTCATGGATGCTCTGGAGTTTGTAAGAGGCATTAGCACCATTACGTAAGCACAGTCCATGCCAAGGTCAGAGGCTGGAGTTTCAGCCCTCTTGCCAAAGCCATATAAGCACCTTTAGTGATCTGCTCCGGCTGCCAGGCACCTCTCCAGGGGACAGAGAAGAACCTGCAGGTCCCTCAGCATCAGGGACAATCAGATCCCTTACCTGGAGGTGGCTAAATACAGATTTAAGAGCTGCAATCGCCCGCTCTGAGCACTCACACCAGTGTTGTGTCACCCCAGCGTGCAAAGACAGGCTCGTTGTATGGAAAAATGGAAACTTCCAGGGCTTACCTAAAGGAAAAACACCATGTGTGGTGTAGAGTGGTGAGGTCACTGTGTTTGGGGGAAAAACATGGTTTCAAAACACCAGGATGGGACTTTATTTGCAAAAGAAGAGATCATGAGTGGAATAAAACACAAAGCAAGCTGGGCTGACGTAGAAAGCTGCAGCTCCTCTGTGTCTGCACGTCACTGGGACTGATGAGAGGGTTATGGGATTGGATTATTCCCTCTATCCGCTTTAGCAGAGTTATGCTGTTCTTTATTTGTGAGGTGCAAACATTTTAAATAGATGAGTCCAATGTTTCATTTATCCTTAAGGCTTGGACAGTTAGGAAATTCTTTATGTGACTACCCCTGGCTTCAGCGTTGTGTTGGGTTTAAAGTCACAGGATTAAAAAAATATCCCTTTCTCTTCCTCTTTATTTTATTTCAAAGTCTGGCCTATAATTATGCACCAGGAATTATTCATCTTTTCTGGATTGCACACTTATTTTTGGATATCACTCCAAAACAGGAAATTAGCTCAATGTCTTTCACATCAACCAGTGACAGGACTACAAGGAATAGCTTTCAGCTGAGGGTAAATTTAGATTAGAGATTAGGGAGAAATTCTTCCTTGGGAGGGTGGGGAGGCCCTGGCACAGGTTGCCCAGAGAAGCTGTGGCTGCCCCTGGATCCCTGGAAGTGTCCAAGGCCAGGCTGGACGGGGCTTGGAGCAACCTGGGCTGGTGGAAGGTGTCCCTGCCCATGGCAGGGGGTGGAATGGGGTGATCTTTAAAGTCCCTTCCAACTCAAACCATACTCTGATCCTATGATTTGCTTCCACCAAAGGACTACTGTTTTTGTCTGGAAAGGCAAAATGCAGATATTTTAAATCAGGATTTGTTTTACTATTTCAGGAAAAAAATATTAGTTGACATTAATAATGTCAAATTTCAATTAACATTAGCCAATTTTTTTTTATATACAGTTGTTAATATTGTGATGAATTAATGCTTTTTATAATTATTATTCTGTCAGGAAATCTATTATTCATTAAACTTCTTTTTAAAAAAGCATGGCTGTATCAAGTGGGGTGGAAGAGGAGCATGGCTGGATGCTGAGAAAATGTCTATTTGAAGTGAGAGCAGAGCAGCCAACGTTTTCAAACGCAGATTATTTGAAGGCAGGAACCTCAATCCATGTTTAACCTCAGTGCCTGGCCTGATTTGTCAGATGGATTGAACATTTCCCCACATTCCTCTAAAAGTCTGGACAGAGCTCTCAGTTGATGTTTAAGTTCCTATTTCTTTCTGAACTCCGAGGGATCACTGCTAAAGTCAACATGTCCTCCAGAGCTGGAGTTTATTGCTGTACTTAGCAAAGTCCTGATGAATGGCAGGAGCCCAGGGGACAGATTTGACTTTTTTTTTTTTTTCCCCCAAGCTCCCAAACATCCCAAACAGATGTTTGCAATGTGTATAATCCCTATAATTTGTCAAAAATCACTCCTGTCAGAGCTGTAACTTGAGCAGTGAGTGGAGACAGGCGTTTGGAGAGGTTGATGGTCAGTGTTTGAGGGAAAAGAGAAGAATCTTGAGTTTTTTGTGAGGTTAATTAAAGATCTAGAAGTGGTATTATCTTGTATGGACTTAAAACAGATTCTTACCCTTCCTTCCCATCAAAAGATAGAAGGTGCCTGTGGGGCAGGGCTGGGAGGAGTCAAAGCTGGAAGAACATCCACTGTTCTGGGGGAGGGTTTGACCAAGAAAGCCTCCTAAGGCTCTGCATATGCAAAAAAGTGCCCACAGAAAACAGCTGAGAAAATAGTTCTGGCTCAGAAATTATAATATTTAATTCTGGTGAGGGTTGTGGGGGGGTGTTGGTGGTTTTTTTGTCTTTTGTTTGTGTTTTTTTTTTTTTTCCTTTAGCCTGGTTGAAGTTTTTTTTAAATGCGTATTTAGAACTGTGAAGTAAATCAGTAGGAACTTGTGCTTTTGCCTTTTTTCATATTTACACTTTGCTATCATTATTTGCAGAAGGCAGGCTTGACCTAGCCAACAGGTTCCCTATAAATGCAGGGTCTAAACAGTCTTTATCTCAAATTTGAGAGCTAAGCAATTTAAAAAAAAAAAGATAAAATTGTTCATGACAGCTTTCATATTTGTGTATCCTTCATTCCTGGCTTTCTCTGAGCACTACATGCATCCTCTGAGGTGTGTAAAGATTTTGTTTGCTACTTTCCCATGGTTTGAAAAGGTAGATTATCTTCTAATTGTGACACTCTCCCATTGAATTGGTACCTTTTCCTGCAGCTGGGCCTCCTCACCCTGGCTGGACATTCCCGTGGGAAAGGAAAGGAATGCAGCATCTAATGCTTTGGGCACTGGGAAGTACTCCTGCCCAGGAGTATTTATGACCTTCTTGGCAGTTTAATTAGATTTACGTGTGTCTTGTGGCGATGGTTCAGGTGTGAAGGAAGGCACAGCAGGTGAAGTAAGCCCTTGCTGTGGTGAGGAAAGGGGTATCCATGGAGGAGGGGTCTCTTTGGGTGGTCAGGCCCTGGCACAGCTGCCCAGGACAGTGGTGGAGTCCCCATCCCTGGAGGGATTTGACAGATGTGTGGCTGTGGCACTTGGGGACGTGGGTTAGTGGTGGCCTTGGCAGTGCTGCGGAATGGTTGGACTCAATCTTAGAGGGCTTTTTCAACCTCACTTCTATGATTCAACCTGTGCTCTCAGGAATGTCTGGTGTCTCCCAGCCTGCTGGAACTGCTCCTGTAGGGCTGGCTTGTGACTGCCAGCTGCTTCCTCTTCCTCCATCCCTTTTTTATCTCCCTGGTAAAGTGTCCTGAGGCTCTACCAAGTGCGTCTCCATGTCTCAGAAGAGCTGACAGATTAATTTCCATATTTATCTTGAATGGGAGGATCCAGGTGTAAAAGAGGTGCATCTGTATTTGTCCAAGGCAGTTTCTACACTGTCAGGAGGGTGCTGGCAGTCTGGAGTTGGGCTCAGTACAGCCAAAAGAGAAGGAAAAGTTTCCTCTTGAACTGTGAAGCTGTCACCAGCTGGATGGGTTTTCACCTTTTTTTTTTATTTTACTTGACTATTTACCACAAAATGCAGTTCTAATGTCACTGATTAAATGATGTATGTCCTGGTCCTGTTCCAACCAGCTGCAGCTTCCCAGTGGGAAGTCCTGCAGGGTTCCTGGCTCCTTGGCTTGCAGTGTCAGAAATAATGTCACCTCCACTGAATGATCCTGACATCCCTGTGGCAACTACAGCAGCATGAAATAAAAGTGATAGCAGGGATGTATTCCTCGTGTTACCTTCAGTAATCAGGAGCTGAAAGCCAAAGCACACAGGGTTGTGTGGCCACCAAAGTGTTTACATCAGGTCTGTGGCTTCCTCATATCCCAAAATCACACACTGGATGGGCGTGGAGGGACCTCTGAAGAGGATGGATCACATCCAGGTGGGTTTTGAGTCTGTCCAAAGGAGGAGACTCCACAGCCTCTCTGGGCAGCCTGTCCCAGTGCTCAGTCACCCCCAACAGTAAAGAAGTTTATCCTTTTCCTGAAGACATATTTTATACCATTTATGTCATTTTAGAGGCTTCCTGTTTTTTTTTCTTTTTGGATCCTGTGATTGACTTTTAATTATAAATGGTGAACCTTCACCTGCTGATTTGTAAATATCTTTACACATGCCTTGTAAAACTGCATAAAATGAGAATAAATGTTTTCGCTTCCTTTGCAGACCAAACAAAGCAAGCTGAGGTTGCAATTATGCAGCAGCTAAAGCATGTACACAAGTTTCTCTGAACTTGTAAATAAATGTCATGGTTTGGAGCAAAGGCTGATGGCTTAAAACACACGTGTTCCGTGTCCTGCTCCAGAGCACAGCTCACATAAACAGCAGAGCAAATCCTTTCCCAGGGACTTGCTTTCATTCATGTAGAAACTGGAGTGCAAATGCTGGGCCAGTTTTTCTGCATCCACTTCGTTGTTTCTAAGACCTCCTCACAGGCACTGCTATGGCTCTATCCTAAAATTAATTCCAAATATTTTAGCCTTGCCCGTGCTCAGGCTGCAGTTGTATCCCCTCCTAAGAGGCCATCTGACAGTGACCTGTTCTTGGAGGCTTCTGACATTCACTGAGCACAAGAGCATCAGCAGCAAAGGGCTTGTTCTAACAGGCAGGAGGAAGGACAGGAAGCTCCTTGTTCAAGGGAGAGCAGGGGAAAAGAAGGGAAAGGGAAAATGAAAGGCTCTTGCTGTGAACCCCTCTGATTCACTCACCCATTCCTGTGTGCACCCCAGCCCAGCACAGCACTGCGGTGCCAGTGCACCTCCCAGGGCTGGGATTTGGAGCAGGGCCTGCTGCAGTTCCTGTCACCTGCCTGCTGGGAAAACTCCTGTGAAACCCAGGGAATAACAGTATCACAGATACTGGGCGTGGGCAGGGGCACCTGCATTCCTTTGGTTCCTGGGAATGCAAAATAGACTCCCCGGTGCGAGTGAATAAAATGGGCAATGAGTGGAAAGTGCCTGAACGAGATATTTGTGTGCTGCAGGACTTAGGGACCTTCTGCCCTGTCCCAGAGCAGCTCCTGCCCCTGACGTGGGGAGATAAGCCAGCTCCTGACCTCTTCTGCTTGCGGGAAGTGGCCATGGGAGCAGGAGAAGGCAGATCATGGGACACTGAAGGTGTTCTGAGGGTGGTTCTTCTCCTCCCTCCACCTTTGTTTATGGAGCTGGGTGTGACGTGTGGTTAAACCTGAGCCTGGCTGCAGCAGACTGGGCCAAGGATGGAGGTGCAGCCCTTCACTGTGTGCTGGCCTTGGGAAAGGAGGGGAATTCTGGGAAAAATGAAACCCGATTTTTCTAGGACTTTCCTTTCTAGTTATTTTGGCATCTAAAAGCTGCGTGCTGTGCTGTCAGCACTTCAAGGGGGCTCTGCTTGTGGATTCTCTGGTGCTAAAGAATAAGGTGTGAATGCACGCGAGAGCACTCCCTCTGCCCTTGGGACAGTCAGGCTCAGATACAAAACCAGAGACTATCACAGATCAGAGAAAAAGCACGCTGTTTCAGAGTGCCATGGTGTCAGATTTACTTGATAAATGAGTGTTACAGCATTAACTGTGCCAGTGGAACAGTTCAGCTGTGAATCAGTTTGTAGGAGCCTCATTGATTGATGTGTTCCAACAAGTTCTCTTAAAAAAAGCAGATCATAATCCATTTAACTGTTTAACAGTCAATAAGCACTAGGTCGGGCTGTCTGACAACAAGGCTGTATTAATCCCTTTATTTTAAATATTGTAGGAGAATCTTGGGTGAAGCATCAATATTCACACTAAACAGAAGAGTATAATCAGATTTTAAAGTCCTAAAATGATTGTTAATGTGTTTTAAATAGATAGCCACTTTCTGAAATTAATTAAGTCTTAGAATGGTTTGGGTTGGAAGGCACATTAAAACCACCTTGTTCCAACCCTGTTCCATGGCAGGGACACTTCCACTAAGTCGTCTAAGCAAAATCTGAATAAACACATCCTAATGTGTCCTTTACCATAGGTTGTGGGTTACAAGACAACTTGTTTCAGTGGCCTGAAGCCCTTTTCTGGATGGGCTACAGAACTCAACTGATCTTGAGAGGATGCAAGTGCATAAAGGGGACCAAAATTTGCTTTCCCTGGGAGAGGTGGTCTCCTGGCAGCAAAGGGTGCCTGGAGGTGGCCGTGGCGTGGGCACCGAGGAAGTCCCCAGGGGCTGAAGGCACTAAATTTAGATCCTGGACAGTCCATGTCTGGCTCGTTTCCTCATCCCACAGAGCCTGATTTCTCCTAACTCTTTCTGGGGATTTGCTTCATCCTGTTTGGCTTAAGGCTTAGCCGGGCTATTTTCAGCTGGGCTGTATTTTCAGCTGTGCCTCTTTGCCTGTGACCAAAGGAGGTGTGTCACAAAATACACCAGCTGTGTGTGACATTGAGTGTCCACAGGACCCACTCCTGAACTGGTGAATAGGGCCTGGATTGAACTCCAAATTGCCACTGCCATGTGCTTGCAAAGAGGTGAGGGCCAGTTATCCTAGAACTTCCTTAAAACAGCCTCCACTCCCTTCATTTCTAATTGTCCAAAGCCTTCCCTAAGGAATCTCTGAGGGAAGGAACAGCTGTACTGTTACTGCTTTATGTTACAGCACCCCTGCTCCAAGGAGAAACGGGAATGGGTGGGGATCTTTGGGTCCCACTGGATTTTTAGTGGGATTCCAGCAATTAGGAAGGACAGGACTCAGCACCCCAATTGTTTTATTTGATGCTTTGTGGTGAAATGTCAAGCCTTTATTATAACATCCTTTCACCTCGAATTGAGGAAAAGTCTTTAATTCCTTGCAAAGTAAGATATTGCACAAATGGAATAATTTGAGAATATTTTAATTAAGATGCCATATTACGAATTACTTACTCTACTGAAATGGCAAGGTTATGCAAATAGAAACAAACGTCATTTCCAGGTTCCATTTGAATTTATTACTTTAATGTTTTTAAAAGAAAGGTATTGCTTTTTGGAAGTTCAGCATTCTCTGCAGGAATCACCACTCCTGCCATCCCTTCCTCTGAAAGAATGCAGGGAGAAAACTATTTTCTCACTGCCATTTCTTGCATTTTCCTTCTTTCTATTCTTTTATCTATGGCTCTTAGAGTGGAAAAGGTTCTGGGTCATCAAAAAGAGTTTCTTGTTTAGGCAGGCAAACATATGGAGCTATTTTCCAGGTCATCATATTCCCCCTACTTGCCATTGCCCTCATCTTCCATGTTTGTCCATAACAAAAAAATGCCAATGAAAAATTGAAATATTTCCTTTTAGCTTAGAAAAAAATAGCATCATTACAAGAGGTGACAGGAATTTACCAAGTCCTGCACTTGAGATATATGGAAAGGATTTTTTTTTTCTGTTTTGTTGATTTTTGTTGATTTTACCCAGAAATGCTATGTCCCTAATTTTGGCCAACTCTGCTCATACTGGGTATTGGGTAGACCCCATTTCTCACTTTCATTTTGTGTTCTTCTGCTCACAGTTCTTTGATATCTCCCTTCCAGTAAGCAGAACAGCAGGAATTGCTCTGGACTTGGATGCTGACTGTGAAAATGGCTCCACAGCTCTCCTGGTCCTCCACAGGCATCGAGCATTAAAGGCAGAAGTTTTGGGGTGCACTCTGCACAATATAACAATATATTGGTTTATAGCATGTTTCAGCTTATGTTTAAACCTGTGAGAAAGATTTCTGTGTATCTGAACTCAGGCCAAAGCTTTGTGCTCATTCAAGGAGCTCAGAATGAAGGGTGTGATTCAGTCTAACCACACTTCACCATCAGAATGGGCCTGTTATGGGATAGTACTGAAAGCTGGCTACCCAACTCTGCAGCTGAGTTCCCCTGTGTCCTTTTGCCACCTCAAACAAACCAAATCTTGGAGAACAAGCTGATTTTCTCTCCTCTCCTTGCTCACCAGTGGCTGACTCAGAGTGCTGCACAGGCTGGAGGGGTTTCTGTCCACAGGGGGCTGTGCAGTATGGAGTTATTCTTCTGCAATTGTACCACTGGCTGGGTGAAAGCGGCCTAAGAAGACCATAGGTCTGAAAAAAGTGTGTTTGTGTGTGTGATCTAAGGATGAAGGGAGGAAAATCTAAGGGTGATGTAGATTTTTTTCTTAGTTCTTGCACTTCTGCATTTAAGACTCCTCTGAAGTTGCTCAGCTTCTGCACATGGTGAGAATTCCAGCTTCCTGAAACTCCTTATAACCCCACTGAGCTGACTGATCCCTGTGATCCAGTCTAGTGCTATATTTATTGAGAATTATCCCTGCACTGTTTGCATTGGTCAGGCCCTTTTTTTTTTTCAGAATTGGTGCTCTCTTTGCTCTTTTTACTTTGGAGGGCTGGAAAGGGGCAGGAAATGCCCTTTGATGCTGTGATTCACCCAGAGAAAACCTTTGCAGTTGAGCTGAGGGTATGAACAGGATAATGAGCACTCTGAAGGTGTAAAACACCTGAAGGGTTTTTGCACTTTGAAAAAGAGGAATAAGGGAACCCTGTGATGACTCTGAGATCTTTTGTTGCTAGAGGTGAATTCCCTTTATCTGTGGAAACCACTAGTTGCACACACTGGTGGATAGCAACCATCTTTAGCTATGCAATTTGCTCTCAAGTTGTATTATTTTGATGATTATCTGTCATTCCCTAATGCGTTTCCCCATGTTTTCAGCTGTGCTGTAATTATAATTGCTGGGATTAGACATTAATATTTATAACAGAGATCAGCTTAAAATCCCATTCTGAACCAGGATGAAGTGTTCACGTATAATTCTGGCAACCTGGTGCAGATCAGCTGCACAAGGGTGACTTATGTTGAAACCCTTCCCTCCTGTCCAAAAAATGTCAACAGCTTGCAGAAAGCCTGTAAAGCCATTGATTGATCAGATCAGATATTTTGTGTGAGGGGGTGGAAGCAAAAATCCAAGGTGTAATTTTTCCCAAGGTGTAATTTCTTGACTGCTCAGACCTGTACAATTCACACCATGTTCATCTTCTGGGGATCTCAGCTGTACAGAGCAATCCCTCAGGGGCAAAAAACGGGGGTTTTCATCATCTTTTTATGTAGCACATCATTTATACCTTTATTTACATACTTGTAACTTGCCTAAAACTGGTGCTGCCACACCAGCTACACAGGGAAATGTCTTGTCCCTTGTCCATTTGGTTTATTATTCTTTCACACCAGTATTTATACTCACCAAAATATTCTTCTGTAAGAAAACAATTACTTGCAAAACCCCGCTGAAATTAGATACCTGGGTAAGAAGGATTCATTCTAAAGTTAACATTTAGAGTTTCTTGGAGGCTCCCAAAGGGACCCAGACATGAAAATGTTCTGGAGATTATCCCAGAGGTTTGAGCCCTTCACTCACCCTTCCCCAGAGCACCCAGCACCGGCAGGAATGGAGTGGTTTTAGTCTCTTGCAGATTCTTATCCAGGTTGGTATTCAAAGGCAGGTTAAAAAAGATCATTTTGGATTAAATCAGTGACAAAATCAAAAAGAGAGGGAGAGGATTCCATGCAAGGAATATAAAAGCTCTGTTAAATTAGATATAGCTGTTGCTCCCAACAGCCCGGGCACGCACTGTCAGCAGCTCAGGGGCTCATTTCGAACTTGTTTCCTTTTCCCCCGGTGACTCCAGCTGGAGTGAAGCACCACTCACTGCCCATGCTAGAGCAAAACCTGCATTTGTTTAAAGCACGAATAATGAGAGCTCTTGCAGCTTGTTATTCTCAGCTTAATCAAAACCTCCTGCCAAACCCCCAGCTGGAACTCTGGCACTGGTTTTTATCTCAACAGCCACGTTCCAGCCCGATGCCGAAGGTGAGGCTCTTCTGGGAGACCCTGCCAGTTCCATTTCTTTATTAGAACTTTTGATACACCACTAATGCGTCTTCAAAACCCCGTATTTTGTTCCCCTGCTGCAATAAAAGTTGAAAGGCAATGACACACAAATCACTGTACCTGAGAGGCTCAGTTCCTCAGTCCCGCCTTCCCCGATGTCCTCGGTGGTTTCCAGGAGAGGAGCTGGATTACAACTGACCACAGAGGGACCTGCTCTCAGATTTACATCTCCCTGTAATGATGACCCTTGCAGAAATAGCTCTGGACAGGTAATAGGATTAGCAGGAGGGAATTAGAAAATTCTGCTCATTAGTTTGAGCCAATGGAGTTGCAGACTGGCTAGAGGTTTAAAGGATTTGGTGCATACATCTAATTGGGAAGGGGGGAAAACTACTGAGCCTGAAGCAGAGCTACAGATGGCACCTTGGTATGGCACAGCCAGCTGTATTAAACATGCTGGAGAAATACAGATGGATTATAAGCACGGTGTGAGAACCTCTTACTGGATGAAGGGAAGCTGCCATTGCAACCCTGATGGCCTTTTCAATATTTCTGAACTATGATGAGACTCCAGTTTATGAAAAGGATAAAACTATTAATGGAAATGATGCTAATATTTCCATAAATCACCCAACCATACCTAGTTACTCATGGTAAAAAAAGGAAGTACAGACAGTGCAAATGAAAAAATGGGGAGGGAGAATTTTAGTCTATAAATATCTTACATGGCATTAAGAAACATTAAATTCAGAACAGTTTTAAATGGAAGACTTCTATTTAAACACCTGCAGCTGTGGCTGTGACGTAGTTGGATGGTTTGCAACCAAGAAGGTCATGGGATCATAGAATCCTAGGATGGTTTGGGTTGGAAGGGACCTCAAAGCCCATCCAGTGCCACCCCCTGCCATGGACAGGGACACCTTCCACTAGCCCAGGTTGCTCCAAGCCCCGTCCAACCTGGCCCTGGACACTTCCAGGGATCCAGGGGCAGCCACAGCTTCTCTGGGCAACCTGTGCCAGGGCCTCCCCACCCTCCTAGGGAAGGATTTCTTCCTAACATTTAATCTAAATTTCTTGTCTTTCAGCTTAAAGCCATTCCCCCATGTCTTATCATTCCACATCTGTTTTTGCACCAAAATCAGCAAATTTGACAGAGTTAAACAAAACATATATAGAAGGAGAACATCCTACATAGGTGTGATGTGAGGGTTACTGGCCCATGTGAACAGTGAGGGAGAGCTGCAGGGTACCAAGAGCTTTTGGAAACGTGGCTCTGGAGGGGTGGCTGGAGTGGCTGTCTGGTAGCTTGGGTTATCCAAGGGTTTGTGTGAGTTGTGGCTAATATTAGTGATAAAGCCAGTCCTGCTTTTATCCCCCTGCAGTGACCCTTGGTAAAACTGAAAGCTCTCCAGAGGTCTGAGTCCTCATTAAGACCAGCCTTCATTAAGCCTCATCCTCCTGATCTCGGAAAGGCTGGCACAAGGAAGGCTCCTCCTTCTCACCATGGAGGAGCATCAGGTTAGGGAACATTTACCCAAATTGGATGGGATCAAGTCCCCAGGAGTGTACCCAGAGGTGCTGAGGGAGCTGGCTCACGTCACTGCAGGGCCACTGGCCCCGTGTCAGCACTGGAGAGACACATCTGGAGAGCTGTGCCCAGTCAGGGGTTCCCCAGTACAGGACTGGTGTGCCTTCACTGGAGAAAGTGCAGGGAAGGGCCACAGGGATGATTAAGGGAATGGAACATCTGCTGGATGAAGAGAGGCTGAAAGAGCTGAGCGTGCTCAGCTTGGGGAGGAGCAGGCTCGAGGGGGATCTCATCCATGGCTCTAAATATCTGATAGGGGGGTAGAAAGAAGAGAGAGACGTGGACAGTGGTGCCCAGTGACAGGACAAGAGGCAACAGGCATGGACTGAAACACACCAAATTCCTATGAACATAAAATGCTTTTTTACCGTGGCAAAGGAGAAATTAGGGAGCCTTCATCCTTGGAGGTGCTCAAACCCAACTGGTCAGTCCTGGGCACCCTGATCTAGGTAACACTGCTTGAGCAGGGGCTTGGACTTGAGCCTGCTCCAAGCATTGTGCCTCAATTTGAAAAAAAATCATAATTCTGAGAAGCTGAAATGGCAATAGTTCCTTTTTAAGTTAGGCATTCCAGTTCAGTGACATTCCCCCCCCAACTTCTAGAATTTATGTAGTTCTTTCTTTGTTTGCCTGGTTTTGTTTCCTTACTGATCTAGTGGAAGGTGGCCCTGCCCGTGGCAGTTTTTTCCATTTAAAATTGCTCTGAATTTAATGTTTCTTAATGCCATATAAGAGCTTTAAGGTCCCTTCCAACCCAAACCATTCTATAATTCTATAACTCTATGACTCTCTTTGCTAAGCCTGCCCTGAGCTATTCCCCACCTGACATGCACCAGCTGCCAGAGATTTTAGGTGCTTCATTCCTTTTGCTTCCTCGTGGACTATTTAAATTTCTTTTATGAGATAGTTGTTAATTTTTAATGGAAGACCCCATTAAATTGAGAAGTTCACTTAGCTCGGTTCCAAAGGGCAAACCAAGGAATTTCATACCCTGTGAAAACATAATTATCACTGTTTTCAGACAGCACCATGTGGGCAGAATTCAATTCAGCAATGAAGCAGCTGATGGAGCTTTTCCAGGCCCCAACGGGAGGAGGACATGAACAGAGGGAAGAGGGCAGGCTGGGAATTCCTGAATATAAACATGTCAGCTTCTGACTCGTTGAAGACAGAAGGTCACCTTCAATTTGAGAGCACTTGGTATTTGAGTAGGATGCTGAATATCACCGTTTCTAAATGTGAAACCTTCTACTTTTATCTGTTTTGTCCCTTTTTACAGCTTCAGACTGTGAGATGTTCTCTGTGACAGCATTATTTTAGTACAAGACCCGGATAGGATTTAGCTCCACCACCCTCTGTGTTCTCCCTACTGCAAGTCACAGGAACATAAAAAAAACCATTGAAAATTCCCAGTATGCCTTGTGGAAGAAACCTTTTGAATCAGCATGGCCAAAAAGCTTTGTCAGGCTTTAAAATGCCATTTTGAAACAATTTTGTCTTCTGCAAATGGTACGTTTTCTTAAATTTTTAGGATTTTCCCCGTTTCCCCCTCTTTTTTCATTTGTTTGGTTGGGTTTTGTTTGTTTGTTTGTTTTGTTTTGTTTTGTTTTTAAATATTTTTCTTTTCTCCTTACTTTCAATATCACTTCTGCAGCTTTAGGTTAAAACATGCCCTTACTGTCTTTAATTTAAATTACATTTTCTCTTCTAGTAAACTGTAGTGTACGTGCCACGACTGCAGAAAAATATCTCTGTAAAAAATTGACTACTGGTGTTATTTCATGACGGTTTGATATCTAATGATGAAGAACTGGCACTTGCAAGAATATTTCCAAAAGTCCAGTTGTCCATGGTTGGCTCAAAAAGCCCCTTTGTTGCAAAAAGATGGATTAAATCTTGACGTGGAGACTGATCCTAAACCGATTTAGGAAAACTCCCTTTGTTTGCATCCTTGTCATTAACTTAAGGAAGATTAAAATACGGAGCAGGAAGAGGAGCGGTGCGTTTCCCACATCCCGTTTGTCATGGAACTGCCGCGGTTCCAAGGCACAACAAAGCTGACAATTTTGGCCCATTTAGTTATTTTTTTTCACTGAAGAGGTCAGAGCAGCCTCCTGCTGCTGGGGAGAGACTTGTCCCACCTTCCCACTGCCCAGCCATCCGTTGCCCTTCCGTGTTTTTACACTTTGGGTCGTGGTTTGTGTCTTGGTTTTCCTTCCCGGTGCGGCCTCCATGGACAGAGCAGTGGGTCTGCACCTGCTGGCACTGCCCTGTCTTCGAAGTGGGACAAGGAGAAGCCATCCTGGCCAGCCTCTGGCACGTGACAGCTGCTCCTTCCTCCTGGAATGACAATGCCAGGGCTGGACAGCCTTGGCGAGGAGGGTCTGGAGTGTTGCTGTGCCGTCTGTGTTCCCGCGGGGTCCCTCAGGACCACCTGCATGGGGTTGGGGTCTGGAGCGGTTCAGGCACTGAAGCTGCTCTTGTGAGCCACCCCCTTGGCATTAGGAGTGCTTTGGATGTTGAATTAAGTCTCTTTACAGGCAAAATCTGTTCCACTAAAGGACAGCACAGAACTGATGGAAGCGTTTTGGTGAGGGATGTAACGGCCTCTGACGTTCACCACTGCATCCAGAGGGAGGATCCATCTCCATCTCCATCATCTCCATCTCCATCTCCATCTCCATCTCCATCATCTCCATCATCTCCATCATCTCCATCATCTCCATCTCCATCTCCATCTCCATCTCCATCTCCATCTCCATCTCCATCTCCATCTCCATCATCTCCATCTCCATCTCCCCCCTCAGTGTAGTGATTGTCTTGCAGAGAGGTTCACCAAGCTTTTCGAATCTGTTTGCCCTCTCTGTAGTGCTTTATTTTGCACCATTCCGTGCTGCCCGCAGAGGTCGGTGTTTGCCTGGGAAAGCGGCTCCTGAAGCTGAACGTCCCGGAACGTTCAGCTTCCCTCAGACGTGCTCCCCCCCACTTCCCTGGGCTAATACTGATCTCTTTCGAGCTTCTAAAGACGTAACTGAGAAGGAAGGTGCCGGTGTGTATTTTGGTACATCATTAGCTTTGGCACCTTTAACAGATTTTAACGGATCAAACACGGTGTTTTAAAAAAAAAACTCCAACAACGTGACATTTCGTAAAATATTTGCATATCTAAAAGAGGAAGGGAGGATGATTCGGGGTGGGAACCGTGTCTGTAGTTATCATCTCACGTATATTTTATGCAGTCTGAGAACATGAAAGGTGTTCAGTGATGTGCTTGTGGAACAAAGCCCTCCCTCTTTATCCTGGCACCCACCCCCGGGATGTGTCAGAGGTGGTAA